>NC_133376.1:40303534-40361034 GCF_049309525.1 Garra rufa | reverse complement strand
AAGCATGAAGTATAAAGGGTTTGATGTGTGTTTGAAGCGTCACAGGCGTCTGCTGATGATCCTCTGTTTCTGTAGATCTGGTATTACACTAACGGGATCCTCCAGGAGGCAGGTTTCCAGCAGACGCTGATCCCCTACATCACACTCAGCACAGGGGGCATCGAGACTCTGGCCGCCATCATATCGGTGAGAACTCAAGTGACTGATCGGATCAACACTGAACTGATCTGAATAATGACTACTGTCTTCTGTTGACCTGCTGTACAGCCGGAACTGAGTCTGGCATCATTGTTTCTCATGTTACGCTGCTGTGAAGGCGTCAGTGTTGTATAAAGCACTGTGACTGCGGCTGGACGTGGGTCAGACTGTGATGGAGAGCTGTAATGAGTTCAGGGAGAAGGGAAGCTGGTCTGGTGTTCAGGGCTGTGTGTTTGTCCTCACGGGAAATCACAGGCTGATCGGCTCTGTTACTGCAAAACACCGAATCAGAGAGCACCGTGGGAATTCCACATTTAGCGGCACAATGGACACTAGCGGAGCGAGCGCAGCAGCCTGGTGATGTGTGATAGTGACGCTCATCGCTGTCCCATGATGCTCTCTGATCACAAACAAACGTCCAGCAGAACACTGACACTCACTGCTCCTCAGCATCTTTGAGTCTAGAGAACACTACTAACTATCAGCATCATCTACTAACAGCACACACACAGTACGCATATCTGACTTGAATTAAATTAATTAATAAAACTGTTTATTTAAGCGGAGACACTGGAGACAAAAACACTGTTTTTCATGCACCTGTTAAGTTTGAGATGTTGGGCTTTTTGGTTTTTCATAAAGTGTTTTTTTTTTTCAGACTAGTGGAAAGAAAACACCCAAAAGACACTGTTAAGTGTTTCTTTTGTAGCACTTTATCTATTTGTGTCAATAGATTTCAATTACAATACATATTTTTAAAGGCCAAGAGTTTTTTCTCCTACACTGAGCCATAAATCTCCACTTCAGTAGCACTTACACACACCACACTTTTTTTGTTTTTACAGAGGGATTTGTTCATATAGAATTTGCTTTATTATATACAACATTTCATTCACCCAAAAATTTGAAAAAATATATTGTTTACTGTCTGTCCTAAGTATTTTCAAAAATCCCTCCGTAAAAACTTTTGACTCTAATATGTAAAAAAACATATTCTTTGACAAGAATTTTGAAACTGACTCATCTAGTGTTTAGATTTTTGTTCTGGAAATGTATGCAAATTAGTGCATATTTCATTAAATAATGATTAATTTGCATATTTAAACCTAACATTTTAAGAAACTTGTAATACAAAAAATGTTTGCAATTATCAATGTAATCAATCAACTGAGTAAATAAGGCGACAACTTTTTTTTTTACCCTGTTCATCTGCAGTGTCTCGCCTTAATTCTTGTTATAAAATCTTAAATAATATAATAAATTAAATGAAAAAATGTACAGACATAATAAAAATGTTTAATTACAGTTTTGAAAGGTTAAATAAAATATTTTAAATTGTAAAAAAAAAACTGTTTAATCCATTAATTTTAACTGAAAAATAAATAGACATTTAAAACTGTTTATGTAATTCATGCTTGAAAATGTTGCTAAATAAAATAATAAATCAATGTAATAAGTCAGTTTATGTAATTCATGTTATGAAATGCAGTTAAATAAAACAATTAATTGTTTACTTTTAATTTCATTCATGTTGTTTACTCACAGTCAGTGACAATTGTGTGATTGTAAGAGTGTATCTCTCTGTCTGTGTTTCAGGGTTTAGTGATTGAGAAAGTCGGTCGGAGGCCGTTGCTGATATTTGGTTTTTCAGCGATGGCTGTTTTCTTCAGTCTCCTTACAGTCTTCCTGCATTATCAGGTAAATCACAGTCACACACACACACGCTGAACACACACTGAACACACTCTAGACACACTCTAGACACACTCTAAACACACTCAACACACTAAACACACACTAGACACTCTAGACACACTCTAGACATGCTGAACACACACTAGACGCACTCTAGATACACTCTAGACACACTCTAGACACACTCTAAACACACTCAACACACTAAACACACACTAGACACTCTAGACACACTCTAGACATGCTGAACACACACTAAACACACTCTAGACACACTCTAAACACACTCTAGACACACTCTAGACACACTCAACACACTAAACACACACTAGACACTCTAGACACACTCTAGACATGCTGAACACACACTAGACGCACTCTAGATACACTCTAGACACACTGTAGGCACATTTTAGACACACTCTAAACACGCTGAAGACACTCTAGGCAATCTAGGCACTCTAGACACACTGTAGGCACACTCTAAACACAATCTAGGCACTCTAGACACACTCTAAACACATTCTAGACACTAAACACACTGTAAACATGCTGAACACACACTAAACACATTCTAGACACTCTAAACACACTCTAGACACTCTAGACACTCTAAACACACTCTAGACACTCTAGACACTCTAAACACACTCTAGACACACTCTAGACCAGGGGTCTCAAACTCAATTTACCTGGGGGCCGCTGGAGGCAGAGTCTGGGTGAGACTGGGCCGCATTAGGTTTTCCACAAGAAAAGCTTTGTTAAAAAAATTCCAATCTTCTCAAATCTCTTTATTTTTATTTTTAATTTTTTAAATCAAAATAAGATGAAAAAATAAATACATTAAGAATTAATAAGAAAATCAATCAATCAATCAGTGCTTAATAATAATAATAATAATGAAATTAATAACAACAATAATAATAATTAGATTTCGCTAGTCAGCGACTATATGTGGTTTCTTCAGTCTTCTATATCTACTGTATTCAGATTCAAAAGTCTGTATTAACAGTTCTTTAACCTTTAACCTTTTTCTGAACATGAATTGTCCTGAACATGAATGAAACATTGAAGAACATGAACTGTTGTTCTGAACATGGCTTCTCTTGCCTACTCCTTGCTGCTAGAGACCTGGCAGCGCTTCCTCTTCGAATTATTTATTAATAAACTAGTATTTTCTGAGTCAGTGTCGCAAAGATGAAGTTGACGATCGTGACTCAGCATCTGCTCACTGGATGCGCTTTTAATGCCTAAATGCATCTTTATGAATTAGGCCTATAGCTAATAAAAGAGTTTTGTTTTCGATTTGAATTATTTCGTTTTATAGTAGTGAAGTAATAATTTAAAGTAAATTTATTACTATTACCTTTATGAACAAAAATGAAGTTTCACACAGCGCTTTATGGATTTTAATCGTGAAGGCTAAATGGATCTGTCTGCCGCTGGCCGCTGTTCGTTACTTTAAAAAACAAAAGCTTGAATTTCACAAACAAAACGTGTTCCAAATATATTTCTAAATTAACTTTATAAACTAAAGAAACAAAAATAAATGTAATTACTTTGCTATTAAAAACAGCAGCTGTGCAATGGGGAAGAGAAAGAGAACTCGGCCAGTAATTCTGATCAGCTGTCGAGGTTGTTATAGTAATTTTTGCAACGAATGTTTGTTTAATAGCGTATTTAACACTTATTTAGGCTACATTCTTATTTAAATGTATTATTTCTTTGATTTATTTTAGCGTTTTGTAGGCTGCTTGTTCACTGACGGAATTGTTAAAATAAACATGCACGTGAATAATGTTTGAGCCTCATTTATTTTGAGTTTCAATATAAAGCACCGTTTTTAGTATTTAGGCTACTGTCTCCCTGTCTGTGTTCCTGTCTGACGCTCATTCAGTAAAGGTTTAAACTTAACACAGACTGTCAGAATGGACTTTTATGCATAAATGGAAATGGTCGTGTGAATTTCTGACATTTACAGATAAGGATATGACCGTAAACTGAAAGTTTTCATGCTGAGGATGATGCAAACGGATCTGTAAAAGCGTCTCACAGGGCAAGCCATTACGCTATTAGCTTCAAGTTAAAAATGACGAATTCTCATGTTTTGGGCTTGGATCACGTAACTCTCCTGTAGCATCTCATTCTGTTTCCTCCACTATTTTTAGATGCATTTTCTCTATAGAAATGCGTCATTCGGTGCTTTAATTTGACGTTATTCTCTGAAGTTGTACGTGCACTGTGGGCGGACCCGATTAAGCGATAATGAATTCTAATGTATATAGGCCTACGTCGTATAATGTCCCGCTGGGCAGCAACTTAAAAAAAAACTTCTTTTTTTTTAAGTGTTGTGAACGCAGCGCGCTGGGACAAATGTCTGCGTGTGCCCAATAGAAACGAGGCAGCCAGCCAGGCATGGAAGAAAACACTCCATGGTAACGCTGCTGTAACTTTCACTCATTGAGAAATGTTTCTCTGTTTGCATCAAACCCGACCCGCCTCCAAGAGCCATATACCCCACCGTGATTGGTAGTTTCGCTCAGCTCCGCACACAACACTGTAAAGTGCCATACATATCAAACTCGCGTGCCACAGTAACATTAAACTTTCATATTAAGGCGAGGGCCACAAACTATCCTCCTGCGGGCCGCGAGTTTGAGACCCCTGCTCTAGACACTCTAAACACACTCTAGACACTCTAAACACACTCTAGACACACTCTAGACACTCTAAACACACTCTAGATACACTCTAGACACTCTTAACACACTCTAGACACACTGTAGGCACATTTTAGACACACTCTAAACACACTCTAGATACACTCTAGACACTCTAAACACACTCTAGACACACTCTAGACACTCTAAACACACTCTAGATACACTCTAGACACTCTAAACACACTCTAGACACACTCTAGACACACTCTAGACACACTCTAAACACTCTCTAGACACACTCTAGACACACTCTAGACACACTCTAAACACACTCTAGACACACTCTAAACACACTCTAGACACACTCTAGACACTCTAAACACACTCTAGACACACTCTAGACACTAGACACACTCTAAACACACTCTAGACACACTCTAGACACTAGACACACTCTAAACACACTCTAGACACACTCTAGACACACTCTAAACACACTCTAGACACACTCTAAACACTCTCTAGACACACTCTAGACACACTCTAAACACTCTCTCGACACACTCTAGACACACTCTAAACACTCTCTCGACACACTCTAGACACACTCTAGACACACTCTAAACACTCTCTCGACACACTCTAGACACACTCTAGACACACTCTAAACACTCTCTCGACACACTCTAGACACACTCTAAACACTCTCTCGACACACTCTAGACACACTCTAGACACACTCTAAACACTCTCTCGACACACTCTAGACACACTCTAGACACACTCTAAACACTCTCTCGACACACTCTAGACACACTCTAGACACACTCTAAACACTCTCTCGACACACTCTAGACACACTCTAAACACTCTCTCGACACACTCTAGACACACTCTAGACACACTCTAAACACTCTCTCGACACACTCTAGACACACTCTAAACACTCTCTCGACACACTCTAGACACACTCTAGACACACTCTAAACACTCTCTAGATACACTCTAGACACACTCTAGACACACTCTAGACACTCTAAACACACTCTAGACACACTCTAGACACTCTAAACACACTCTAGATACACTCTAGACACTCTAGACACACTCTAGACACACTCTAGACACACTCTAAACACTCTCTAGACACACTCTAGACACACTCTAAACACACTCTAAACACACTCTAGACACACTCTAAACACACTCTAGACACACTCTAGACACACTCTAAACACACTCTAAACACACTCTAGACACACTCTAGACACACTCTAAACACACTCTAGACACACTCTAAACACATTGAACTCAAGCTGTGTCTGTTTATGTGTGTGTATTTAGGACAGGTTCTCGTGGATGCCGTATCTCAGCTTCACCTCCATTCTGCTTCTGATTGCTTCCTTCTGCTCTGGTCCAGGTACAGATGTGTGTGTGTGTGTGTGTGTGTGTGTGTGTGTGTGTGTGTGTGTGTGTGTGTGTACCTGGTATTCATCACGTTGTGGGGACCAAATGTCCCCACAAGGATAGGAATACCAGTAGATTTTGACCTTGTGGGGACATTTCTCAGGTCCCCATGAGGAAACAGGCTTATAAATCATGCACAATGAGTTTTTTTGATGAAGTAAAAGTGTGCACAATCTCCTGTGAGGGCTAGGTTTAGGTGTAGGGTAGGTGTAGGACCATAGAAAATACGGTTAGTACAGTATGAAAACCATTACGCCTATGGAATGTCCCCATAAAACATGTAAACCCAACATGTGTGTGTGTGTGTGTGTGTGTGTGTGTGTGTGTGTGTGTGTGTGTGTGTGTGTGTGTGTGTGTGTGTGTGTGTGTGTGTGTGTGTGTGTGTGTGTGTGTGCATCAGTATGGTGATGATGGTGTGGTCAGTTGTGTCAGAGGTCAAAGGTCAATGATCATAAGAGTATAAATGAGACATTCGTCCTCCATCTGAATAAGTCATTGGTGTGCTCCGTGTCGTATATATCGCTCTCATTGACCTTCAGAAGGACGAAACGATGCTGAATCTCTAATAACTCGCTTTAATATACAGCGGGAAATGAAGTGAACAGTCATATGAATGTGAATCGAGAAACTCTCACTGTTTCCAGCAGATGGTTTGCATCTCATTTACATCACTGTCTCCTGACTGGACAGCAGAAATAAATATTAATGTCACACACACACACACACACACACACATTCATTTATCCACACAACACTGTGAGAGACAGAGGGAATCATGATGGACAGACAGGTATCAGCCTTATCTGTGTGTGCAGAGCTGGGTAGATTTCTTACAGATTGTAGTCCGTTACTGATTTCAGATTACATGACAAAAATTTTAGTCATAATCAGACTACTTTTAGATTACTTTTGTCCTAACTCCTTTATCACATTGGTTTAAATAGGATAATCTTGTACCATAATAATGTAAAAATACAGAGAGTAAGAAAACATATTCCATTTGTTGTTATTAACAACATTGATAAGTCTTTTTTTAATTGACAAATTAATTGACATTTAAAAAGGTTAATGTATATCATAAATGATTGGATGTTCACTGCAACCAACCAGCTGTTGACTCTAGAGTTGAGTGTTAGTTTTTTCAATTACTATCAAGTGTTGTTCAATACTGAAGCCACATTTTCAAAACTGTTCATACATTCATTGAAACACAAGTCTATGCTAAACAAACTGTGAATCATTTTTCAATGCTTTCAGACAAGATACATTCAATGACCACATTTCTCAAAATCCACAAACACTTTTTTCATTTATACTCCACAACCTGCAAAATACTATATTTTCAACACATTTTTCAAATGCTTACACACTGCTCTCAAAACTGATGAAAGTACATTCAAATCAGAACAATGGCAAACTCTCAATTTCTGCAGATATTATACTGAAATATAACATTTTAGCAGAATATTTACTATAAAATTGAATAATAAGTATTCAAAAACACAACTAACTGGAATTTCAGCTAAAAGCCAGGCTAGATGTCCTATTTTTGTCCGGTCCATCACCGGAATGACAAACATGCACACATTCATATTCACACTCACAGTCTCCAGTTCACCTGTCCTGTACGTCTGGATTATGTGAGAAACACAGAGAACTCCGCACAGAAAGGCCTTCTGGAGCAGCTATGACTCTAGTACTGCACATACAGTATCTCATTATACTACAATATTTTTATTTTTTATTTTTTTTGTAATCATTGCTCCACGAATTTATTCATTTTTTTATTTCATATTTTATATTTTTATATAACTAAATTTTTTTTTTTTTTTTTTTTGGGTATGTAAGGAAAATAGTGGCAAATGCTGCTTTTTCATTCATTCTTTGTGCTGTAATACAGTCAATAAAATGAAAATATGTTATTCTTATCCTATAATGAAATACTTATTTGACAAATCATTCAAACTTCCAAGATAAAAGTTCATGGTTTATGTGATGCTCCACGTTGTTAGTGTTTTTTTAGACCAGTGTGTTTTCTGAATGAAAATTGTTGCCAGTGTTATGGTGAAACAAGCTTATTTTGAGACCTATATGAAGTATGAAGTTTTGTTGGTCTCACCAGTTTTGGAGGTGAGATTACCTGTTTGGCCAAGATTCATGTTGATAATGCAGACTTTATGAACTGTGTTGAAAATGTGGCTTTAGTATTGAACAATGCTTGTTAGCAATCAAAAGTGGTAACTTCACCTTTGATTAATTTCCTAATTTCTCATGTTTAAATCATTGGATTATTCTGAAGTGCAAGTCATCCGTCCGTCACACTGTTTCCCAGCAGCAGTGAGTTTAGACAGAGACGCGGTCCTGATGCTGAGCCCCAGTTTGATCCTGCTCTCACATTCAATCTGTCTCTGTCTGTCTGTGTGTGTGTGCGAGTGCGAGTGCGTGTGCGTGTGCGTGTGCGTGTGAGTGTGTGCGTGCGCGTGCGAGTGCGAGTGCGTGTGCGTGTGCGTGTGCGTGTGAGTGTGAGTGTGCGCGTGCGAGTGCGAGTGCGAGTGCGTGTGCGTGTGCGTGTGAGTGTGCGAGTGCGTGTGCGTGTGCGTGTGCGTGTGAGTGTGTGCGTGCGCGTGCGAGTGCGAGTGCGTGTGCGTGTGCGTGTGCGTGTGAGTGTGCGAGTGCGTGTGCGTGTGCGTGTGCGTGTGAGTGTGTGCGTGCGCGTGCGAGTGCGAGTGCGTGTGCGTGTGCGTGTGCGTGTGAGTGTGAGTGTGCGCGTGCGAGTGCGAGTGCGTGTGCGTGTGCGTGTGCGTGTGAGTGTGCGCGTGCGAGTGCGAGTGCGTGTGCGTGTGCGTGTGTGTGTGTGTGCACCTGGTATTCATCACGTTGTGGGGACCAAATGTCCCCATAAGGATAGGAATACCAGTAGATTTTGACCTTGTGGGGACATTTCTCAGGTCCCCATGAGGAAACAGGCTTATAAATCATGCACAATGAGTTTTTTTGAGGAAGTAAAAGTGTGCACAATCTCCTGTGAGGGCTAGGTTTAGGTGTAGGGTAGGTGTAGGACGATAGAAAATACGGTTTGTACAGTATAAAAACCATTACACCTATGGAATGTCCCCATAAAACATGTAAACCAGTGTGTGTGTGTGTGTGTGTGTGTGTGTGTGTGTGTGTGTGTGTGTGTGTGTGTGTGTGTGTGTGTGTGTGTCTGTGTGTGTGTGTGTGTGTGTGTGTGTGTGTGTGTGTGTGTGTGTGTGTGTGTGTGTGTGTCTGTGTCTGTGTCTGTGTGTGTGTGTGTGTGTGTGTGTGTGTGTGTGTGTGTGTGTGTGTGTACCTGGTATTCATCACGTTGTGGGGACCAAATGTCCCCATAAGGATAGGAATACCAGTAGATTTTGACCTTGTGGGGACATTTCTCAGGTCCCCATGAGGAAACAGGCTTATAAATCATGCACAATGAGTTTTTTTGAGGAAGTAAAAGTGTGCACAATCTCCTGTGAGGGCTAGGTTTAGGTGTAGGGTAGGTGTAGGACGATAGAAAATACGGTTTGTACAGTATAAAAACCATTACACCTATGGAATGTCCCCATAAAACATGTAAACCAGTGTGTGTGTGTGTGTGTGTGTGTGTGTGTGTGTGTGTGTGTGTGTGTGTGTGTGTGTGTGTGTGTGTGTGTGTGTGTCTGTGTGTGTGTGTGTGTGTGTGTGTGTGTGTGTGTGTGTGTGTGTGTGTGTGTGTGTCTGTGTCTGTGTCTGTGTGTGTGTGTGTGTGTGTGTGTGTGTGTGTGTGTGTACCTGGTATTCATCACGTTGTGGGGACCAAATGTCCCCATAAGGATAGGAATACCAGTAGATTTTGACCTTGTGGGGACATTTCTCAGGTCCCCATGAGGAAACAGGCTTATAAATCATGCACAATGAGTTTTTTTGAGGAAGTAAAAGTGTGCACAATCTCCTGTGAGGGCTAGGTTTAGGTGTAGGGTAGGTGTAGGACGATAGAAAATACGGTTTGTACAGTATAAAAACCATTACACCTATGGAATGTCCCCATAAAACATGTAAACCTGTGTGTGTGTGTGTGTGTGTGTGTGTGTGTGTGTGTGTGTGTGTGTGTGTGTGTGTGTGTGTCTGTGTCTGTGTGTGTGTGTGTGTGTGTGTGTGTGTGTGTGTGTGTGTGTGTGTGTGTGTGTGTGTGTCTGTGTCTGTGTCTGTGTCTGTGTGTGTGTGTGTGTGTGTGTGTGTGTGTGTGTGTGTGTCTGTGTCTGTGTCTGTGTGTGTGTGTGTGTGTGTGTGTGTGTCTGTGTGTGTCTGTGTCTGTGTCTGTGTGTGTGTGTGTGTGTGTGTGTGTGTGTGTGTGTGTGTGTGTGTGTGTGTGTGTGTGTGTGTCTGTGTCTGTGTCTGTGTGTGTGTGTGTGTGTGTGTGTGTGTCTGTGTGTGTGTGTGTGTGTGTGTGTGTGTGTCTGTGTCTGTGTCTGTGTGTGTGTGTGTGTGTGTGTGTGTGTGTGTGTGTGTGTGTGTGTGTGTGTCTGTGTCTGTGTCTGTGTCTGTGTGTGTGTGTGTGTGTGTGTGTGTGTGTGTGTGTGTGTCTGTGTCTGTGTCTGTGTGTGTGTGTGTGTGTGTGTGTGTGTGTGTGTGTGTGTGTGTCTGTGTCTGTGTCTGTGTGTGTGTGTGTGTGTGTGTGTGTGTGTGTGTGTGTGTGTGTGTGTGTGTGTCTGTGTCTGTGTCTGTGTCTGTGTGTGTGTGTGTGTGTGTGTGTGTGTGTGTGTGTGTGTGTGTCTGTGTCTGTGTCTGTGTCTGTGTCTGTGTGTGTGTGTGTGTGTGTGTGTGTGTGTGTGTGTGTCTGTGTCTGTGTCTGTGTGTGTGTGTGTGTGTGTGTGTGTGTGTGTGTGTGTGCGCACAGATGGTTGTGGTAGTTGTGTTATTAAGCGACTGATCCAGATGTGCAGGAACTCTTAACGTTTCCTGCTGTCCAAAAAACATTAAAGCAAATGTTTAAAAATAGATGTGCGGCTCAATCCGTGTCCAATCCCCAGGACACAAGCCGTGAGGACAAACACACACATAGAAGCACATACACACACACACACACACACACACACACACACAAAAGCACATACACAAACACACACAGACAGAGACAGACGGCTGGAGGGAGGGTTTCATTCTCATTTCTCCATTACACTGATTCATTGTGTGCGTGTGTGTGTAGTGTGTGTGTGTGTATGTGTGTGTTTATTCCAGTGCTTATGCAGCAGATCTGTGTTAATGTTCCTCATTCATTTATTTGTTTTTTCATTCATTGTGATTCATTCACACACTCACACAACACACAGGCACACACAGAAACCATCCTAAATTTGATCTTACGATCCTCTCTCAAACATGCATAAGTGATTCATAGAATGAACATAATCACAGAAAATGCATATACGCCTCTTTCAGATATGAAATCTATGAATCGCAAATGATCTTGAACTTGAGCTCAACTGTATAGTTTCAGCTCTCTGCCTTCTAAACAGCTCCTGATTAATGTCATTAACATAACAACATAATGTCATAACATCCAAATACTTTCATTTCGAACAGCAAGCTGAAAGAACAGCTTACGTTTTCATAAACCTGCAGTACTCCGACAAGAAAAAGTGTGTAGGTCTGCTCAGATCCTGATGTGACGCTAAGCACTTTTCCACGTCAAAGCCAGTTTTTACAAATTTGAGCGTTGGCGTGGATTTAAGCGTACACACACTCTAAGATCAAATCTGAGCGTACGCATGCTTTATGAAGCCTGAGAAGTCTGATGCTTGATGCTCTGATTGAGTTTTGTTCTGAGCGAGAGTAAACACTTCTCATCATTCAGGGTCACCAGTGTTTATGTGAAAGTGAAAGAGCCGCTGTGATGTGAGTTCAACTCTCTGATTTCATTAGTGCTCGTTATTGAACATTTTCATTAAAGGATGCGGTTTATGATGCGGTTTCTTGTTTTCCTTTGTCTTTGGAGTGTTATAAGCTGTTTGTGCATAGATGAGATCTGTAGAGTTGCAAAGCTTAAAGTCTCAAAACCGAAGAGATATTTATTATAAAAGTTAAGACTCAGCCACACCTCCCTAAAGCGTCTCGTTCAAACACGCCTCACTTAAACACGTCACGGTGAGAGTAGATTAGCGTAACACCGCCCATATGTATATGGAAAGAAAGAAGGCCTAACTTTTACCAGCTGTAGTAGTGTTGCTGTTGCATGTTGTGGAGACGCAGTGTGTTTCATTGCCAAAGTGAAAGTGCTTTGTTTAGTCTTCCAAATGAGGACACAACTAGAAATCAGTGGTTAGGTTATATTTACAACACTGTTCTGGAACAGTAGAACACAAATATTGGAGCGGGTGATGCACATTTGACAGAGGACTGTTTCCTGAACCTTACAATGCCAGCTGTACACAAAGGGTTAAGGCTATAAAGTGGAGCAATTCCAATGTTGAAGGACAGTCTGAGCTTCTGACTCGCAGCCTGTAAGTACGTTTTCATATTTAAAGAATTCAGTACTGACTATTCAAACGCCAGTTTTGAGCAGTGTAGAGTAGTGCTTGTTGTTTCTTGTTGTACGATCGCAAATGAAGACATGGTGTTATTTTTTTATAATAAGATAGTATGAGTCATTATAATCAGTAGCCATTTCCCCACTGGATGCTACAGATGCCTCGTTTATAATGGGTTTTACTGTTTCTGTCTCGTCACGCCGAGAAACGGCATCGCAACATGGTAAGGGGCATAACAATTCCGTCACATGCTTGAGGTATTCGGCCAATCACAACGCACCGGATAGCTGGCCAATCAGAGAACACCTCGGTTTCCATCAACAATGAGTTTGTAAAAATAAGTGTTTCAGAAAGGCAGTGCAAAGAGGAGCAAAAATAATTTACAGTATGTGGAAAATAATGTGCTTTTTGAACCTCAAACTGCAGAAACACATTGCACTACACCAAATACACAAAATAATGCTTTTTTTATTAACATCATATGACCCCTTTAAAAACGTCTCTGATTTCATACCGAAATGCTATATTGTAATGTCAGTAGTTACTGTTAATAATACTAGAGAAGTTTAGAGAAGTAGCTTTATGTCAGATCATTGTGTGTTTGCTGATGAAGTCATGATTTCCGTGTGTGTGTGTGTGTGTGTGTGTGTGTGTGTGTGTGTGTGTGTGTGTGTGTGTGTGTGTGTGTGTGTGTGTGTGTGTGTGTGTACCTGGTATTCATCACGTTGTGGGGACCAAATGTCCCCACAAGGATAGGAATACCAGTAGATTTTGACCTTGTGGGGACATTTCTCAGGTCCCCATGAGGAAACAGGCTTATAAATCATGCACAATGAGTTTTTTTGATGAAGTAAAAGTGTGCACAATCTCCTGTGAGGGCTAGGTTTAGGTGTAGGGCCATAGAAAGTACGGTTTGTACAGTATGAAAACCATTACGCCTATGGAATGTCCCCATAAAACATATAAACCCAACATGTGTGTGTGTGTGTGTGTGTGTGTGTGTGTGTGTGTGTGTCTGTGTGTCTGTGTCTGTGTGTCTGTGTGTCTGTGTGTGTCAGGCGGTGTCCCGTTCGTGTTAACAGGGGAGCTGTTTGAACAGTCGTATCGTCCGGCCGCGTTCATGATCGCAGGAACCGTCAACTGGCTCTCAAACTTCGCTGTGGGACTCCTGTTCCCCTTCATACAGGTGAGACTCACAAAACACACACTACAGACTCACACACACTGAAACACACACACTGTGAGGGTGATGTGAGGTCTTCAGTCCTGCACGTATAATCTGATTCCCATAATCCACCGCAGGTCAGAGCGTGACACAGAAAAGCAGTTTTATTCTCTTTAATGCGTCTGCATCTGTAAGAATCACACACACTCCACTCAACATTGTGCTTCTGTAGGTTTACAGAGAAATATGAATATTTCAAGAGGTGTGTCTTCAAACATTCATGACTAAGTTACTAGATTACCAGAGTAATCCTGTTTGACTCGATCGTGACATCAGCACAGGCTGAACTCTAGTGAGTCGACTACATAGACAGCATCCATTCATCCATTCTCCAAGACTTCTTTTAACCTTTAAATTGTTACTAGAATGTGTATGTATTTTATTTTATTTATCTAAGATGAGTATTGTGTTTAAATTAGCTGTATTTTAATTAAAAAATAAATATTTTAATTGCTATAATTAAATAAAAATAAAAAAATTTTCTTAATTATGTTAAGAGTAACATTAATTTTTTTTATTAAATTTTTTCTAAATTAATCATTTTATCTTCTGTAAGGATTTTGTAGTTTATCCCAAAATCTTGGACAGAATCTGAGGACATTTTGGCCGGTCCTCACTTTCTGAGACCCCTATAAAGGCCTGTTTGAGGGTCAAGACTTGGTTTTAGGGATCAGGTTATTATTAGGTAAAGCTTAGGTTTAGGGTAAGGAGCTAAAGATTGCATTGTGTCAACATACACTGCACCTCAAAAGTTTGGGATCAGTAAGATTTTTAATGTATTTTTTTAAAGTCTCTTATGCCCATCGAAGTTCCATTTATTTGATCAAAAATAAAGAAAAACTAAAACTGTGAAATATTATTGCAATTCAAAATAACAGTTTTTTATTTCTGTGATGCAAAGATGAATTTACATCAGCCATTACTCCAGTCTTAAGTGTCACATGATCCTTCAGAAATTATTCTAATATACTGATTTAAACATTATATATTATATTTTTGGAACCTGTGATACTTTCTTTTAGGATTCTTTGATGAATAAAAAGTTAATCCAAGTATGTCCTCACAAAGATAGCTATAAAGAGGTGTGTGTGTGTGTGTGTGTGTGTGTGTGTGTGTGTGTGTGTGTGTGTGTGTGTGTGTGTGTGTGTGTGTGTGTGTGTGTGTGTGTGTGTGTGTGTGTGTGTGTGTGTGTGTGTGTGCTCCTGCAGGAGGCGCTGCAGACGTTTGCCTTCCTGCTGTTTGTGGTGGTTTGTGCCGCGGGTGCTGTTTATCTGTTCCTCATTCTGCCGGAGACCAAAAACAAGACGTTCATGGAGATCAGCCAGAGTTTCTCCAAGATCAACGGCGTCCCGGACCACACTCACGAGCGAGAGACGAAGGGCGTGCTGGACACCGACGCCACCAACGGACTCAAATGTGCCGATGTGGAGATGGAGAGCTCCTTCTGAACCACATACAACTGATGTTTCCTTTTGGAAATGATGTTCAGCTCTTCCAGAGCACTTTTAACCTCAGTGGTTGTCAATCAAATGTCTCTAGTTTTACACATTTTACTCCAGTAAATGTGTCTGGATTTAAGAATGTTTAGATTTGTACTGAAAAACACATGTGACCCTGGACCACAAAACCAGCCATAAGGGTCAATTTTTCTAAATTGAGATTTATACTTCATCTGAAAGCTGAATAAATAAGCTTTCCATTGCTGTATTGTTTGTTAGCATAGGGCAACACTGCAAAAAAAGCTTTTCTTACTTAGAATTTTAGTCTTGTTTCCAGCCAAAATATATAAAAATTCTTAAATCAAGAAGGATTTTCAAAACAAGTGAAAATTATTTTCTTATTTTCAGAAAAAAACAAGTCAAAATTAAGTGTTTTTGCTTAGATCAAGCTAAATAATCTGCCAATAGGGTAAGAAAAATTATCTTGTTTTCTGTTCGAAATAAAAAAAATCTTACCCCATTAGCAGATTATTTCTCTTGTTCTAAGCAAAAACTCACTTCATTTTGACTTGTTTTTTTCTGAAAACAAGACCATACATTTTACTCGTCTTGATTTAAGAATTTTAAGATATTTTGGCTTGAAACAAGACAAAAAATCTAAGTAAGAAAGCATTTTTTGCAGTGAATATTGGCCGGGAATCATACAACTATTTGAAATCTGAAATCAAAAAATCTAAATATTGAGAAAATCACCTTTAAAGTTGTCCAAATGAAGTTCCTAGCAATGCATATTACTAATCAAAAATTAAGTTTTGATATATTGTGGTAGGAAATTTACAAAATATCTTCATGGAACATGATCTTAATAGCCTCATGATTTTTGGCATTAAAAAAAATGTATAATTTTGACCCAGACAATGTATTGTTGGCTATTGCTACAAATAAACCTGTGCTACTTAAGATTGGTTTTGTGCTTCGGGTCACATATTAATAAAATAATTTTTGTACTATAGAGCAGCTGCCTCAAGATGAGCCTCACTTTTACCTCTGTGTTCATAATTCTGGTGTAAAGTGATAAAAATAGATATGTTTTCTATAATATTATAAGTGTGACACACATACCTTACGACTCAAGCGCTTCTGTTGAGATTGAATGTTCTCATAAAGGTCTCTGGAGACTGTTCAGCATTTATTAATCTGACAGCATTATTTGCTTATTAAAACTGGAGGCAGATTTATTAAATCCAGCGTTACGGAGAGACGCTCGTGTGATTAGCACTCAACAAACGTGAAGGAAAATCTCTGAGGCGGAAGATAGAAACCCAACAACGGCGGCGTAAATTAAACCAGGAAAGCGGAACGCAATCACGCTTTATTAACAGGAAACGCATAACATTTCAAGTTGCAATGCATGATGGGAACACGCACACTGCTCAACGCAAGATTGTTTGTTCAGATTTAGAAAGTTTGGAACAAACATTTATTGAGATTGAGATTTACACATCATCTGAAAGCTGAATAAGCAAGCTTTCCATCAATGTACGGTTTGTTAGCATAGGGCCACACTGCAAAAAATGCTTTTCTCAGATTTTCTGTCTTGTTTTTTTGTCTTGTTTTTGTTTTGTCTTGGCCAAAATATCTTACAATTCTTAAATCAAGAAGGATTTTCTAGACAATCTGCCAATGGGGTAAGCAAAATAATCTTGTTCTCTGTTCAAAAAAAAAATACTTTGCTTGTTCTAAGCAAAAACTCACTTCATTTTGACTTTTTTCTAATAACAAGACAATCATTTTCACTTGTCTAGAAAATCCTTCTTGATTTAAGAAATTTTAGATATTTTGGCTGGAAACAAGACAAAAAATCTAAGTAAGAAAAGCATTTTTTGCAGTGAATATTGGCCGAGATACAACTATTTGAAATCTGGAATCAAAATATTGAGAAAATCCCCTTTAAAGTTGTCCAAATGAAGTTCTTAGAAATGCATATTACTAATCAAAAATGTAGTTTTGATATATGAAATTTACAAATTATACTCATGGAACATGATCCTTGCTTAATATCCTAATGATTTTTGGCAAAAAAGAAAAATCCATACAATGTATTGTTGGCTATTGCTACTTCAGACTGGTTTTGGCGTCCAGGGTCATAAATGAGCTCGACAAGAGAGAAATACGTGCCGAACGTTATTCAGGTACCTGTGTATGGGTCATAAATCTCATGGGTCTTAGTGAGCATTTGCATGCATTTAATAACAAAACACATTCACTGGAGTAGACAGAGCTGTACACAGATAAATCACAATATAATGATCACAGATATGAAACTTCCCAGCATGCTAAATAAAATTTTTACAGTGTACAAATGTCACAAAACATCCGTTAACTGATGTGGTCACATTGAGTTAATGCTTCTTGCAGTGATCAATCATATCACTGCAAAAAATGCTTTTCTTACTTAGATTTTTTGTCTTTCAAAATTTCAGAAAAAAACAAGCCAAAATTAAGTGATTTTTTGCTTAGAACAAGCAAAATAATCTGCCAATGGGGTAAGAAAAATAATCTTATTTCAAACAGAAAACAAGATTATTTTTCTTACCCCATTGGCAGATTATTTTGCTTGTTTCAAGCAAAAACACACTTAATTTTCCCTTTTTTCTCTGAAAACAAGACAATAATATCTACTCGTCTAGAAAATCCTTCTTGATTTAAGAATTTTTTGATATTTTGGCTGGAAACAACATAAAATATCTAAGTAAGAAAAGCATTTTTTGCAGTGTATAAAACATCAGAATTAAGAATTCAACAAACTGTGGCAGCACAAAGAAAAAAAAACATGGACAATATTTCTGGAGGCAGGACGATCAGATGTTGGTTACGCGCCTCTCACGTGATTTACTGGAGTGCTGTGATAGATATATGGGACACACATATGATAAACACTCCTGATGGAGTTACAGCGCAGTTACATCATGCTCTAGGCTATACACACACCTCTGTGCAGATTAGCACCTCATTCACACAAGAACAGAGGATTCTGGGAGATCTGTGAGTGTGAGCTGAATCTCACCTGACGTCCTGCGAGACTGAAGCATATCCAGGCCATCGACTGCGTGTGTGTGTGTGTGTGTGTGTTTGTGTGTTACAAATGAGAAAAAAACTGCTGTTCATGCACCAACATTTCATTGCTCAGTCAAAATATTTCACATATTTCACACACTGCAAATGATTTTCTTACTTTTTTTGTTTTTTATGTACTTTTTGCCTTGTTTTCTAGTATACCTACAGATTATTTAATTAATATACATTTACTGAAAAAGCAAAATGACTGAAATTTTGCTTTCTGACCAAGATGATCAAAATGAATCAAGTTTGTGCTACACTGCAAAAATGCTTTTCTTACTTAGATTTTTAGTCTTGTTTCCAGACAAAATATCTAAAAATTCTTAAGGATGAGTAAAAATTATTGTCTTGTTTTCAGAAAAAAAAAATCAAAATGAAGTGTTTTTTCTTAGAACAAGTGAAAATAATCTGTCAATGGGGTAAGAAAAAAAAATATTTTAAACAGAAAACAAGATTATTTTTCTCACCCCAGTGGCAGATTATATTGCTTGTTCTAAGAAAAATACTGAAAACTAGACAATCATTTTTACTCAACTAGAAAATCCTCCTTGATTTAAGAATTTTTCAATATTTTGGCTGGAAACATACGGAGCCCCTAAAAGGTCATGGTGGTGGAAAAAAAATCGGGGTGGTGGAAAAAAAATGGGGTGATAAAAAATTCAGGGTAGAAAAAAAATTTGGGGTGGTGTAAAAAAAATTCAGGGTAGAAAAAATTTTTGGGGTGGTGTAAAAAAAATTCAGGGTAGAAAAAAAATTTGGGGTGGTGTAAAAAAAAATTGGGGTGGTGTAAAACAAAATCAGGGTAGAAAAAAAAATTGGGGTGGTGTAAAAAAAATTCAGGGTAGAAAAAAATTGGGGTGGTGTAAAAAAAATTCAGGGTAGAAAAAAAAATTGGGGTGGTGTAAAAAAAATTCAGGGTAGAAAAAAAATTGGGGTGGTGTAAAAAAAATTCAGGGTAGAAAAATTTTTTGGGGTGGTGTAAAAAAAATTCAGGGTAGAAAAAAAATTGGGGTGGTGTAAAAAAATTCAGGGTAGAAAAAAAAATTGGGGTGGTGTAAAAAAAAATTCAGGGTAGAAAAAAAATTGGGGTGGTGTAAAAAAAATTCAGGGTAGAAAAATTTTTTGGGGTGGTGTAAAAAAAATTCAGGGTAGAAAAAAAATTTGGGGTGGTGTAAAAAAAATTCAGGGTAGAAAAAAAAATTGGGGTGGTATAAAAAAATTCAGGGTAGAAAAATTTTTTGGGGTGGTGTAAAAAAAAATTCAGGGTAGAAAAAAAATTTGGGGTGGTGTAAAAAAAATTCAGGGTAGAAAAAAAATTTGGGGTGGTGTAAAAAAAATTCAGGGTAGAAAAAAAAATTGGGGTGGTATAAAAAAATTCAGGGTAGAAAAAAAATTTGGGGTGGTGTAAAAAAAAATTCAGGGTAGAAAAAAATTTGGGGTGGTGTAAAAAAAAATTCAGGGTAGAAAAAAAATCGGAGTGGTGGAAAACATTAAAACGTGGCTTAATGGATTACTTGTCTCTACATATTTTTAAGAAAAAAAATTGGGCTTTTTTTTATAGTTTTCTTATATTAAGCCACGTTAAGTAAGGTTTTATATGGGGAAGAAAACGCATATCATGAAATTCAGCATCTGCTTGCATATGCACAGACTATAGGCCAATTTTTTTTTATAATTTCTATAGCATATTTGGTCTTTTTTTATCACCGTCTTCATTAAGACGCAAATTCTTTATGGGAGGAAACCCTATAACGTGCAACTGAACGCTTTCTGTTCATATTTTGTATGCTGTAAGGTGTGAACTAGTCCTCCAGTGTTTTACATTAGGCGTTTTAGAATGTCCTAAAACCGTGCTTTGAACTAAGCACTGACTGTATTTCTTAATACCTGAGTCCAAGTTCAAAATAAAGCTCTATGAACATTTGGAGCTGTATGAAACACTGCAAGCTGTAAAGTAAACAGGAAGTGTTTGTCCGAACTCAGCTGGTTTTGCGAGAGAATACAAAAGTTTTGCGAGGGAATGTAAAAAAAAAAGTAAAATATATTTTTTCCCACCACCCTGATTTTTTTCTACCCACCCTGAAATTTTTTCCCACCACCCCGAAGTCAAAATTAAGTGTTTTTGCTTGAAACAAGCAAAATAATCTGCCAGTGGGGTAAAAAAAATAATCTTGTTTTCTGTTTGAAATAACATTTGTATGCTTACCCCATTGGCAGATTATTTAGCTTGTTCTAAGCAAAAACTCACTCAATTTTAACTAGTTTTTTTCTGAAAACAAGAAAAAAAATTTTACTTGTCTAGAAAATCCTTCTTGACTTAAGAATTTTTTAGATATTTGGGCTGGAAACAAGACTAAAAATCTAAGTAAGAAAAGCATTTTTTGCAGTGTAAAACTCTGAAAATTTGAAAAAGCTGTGGTTTCAAATCTGAGGTTGACGTCTCTAAAAATGAGTACGATTTTCAGTAAGATTTAGTTTGGCCGCAATATTGAACACTTTCACTAAATGAAGTTTGCTTGGTATTTTTTACCAATCCAGTCATTTTGTGTGTGTTCACATAAAAAGTACTAAAACCTTTACCAAGTTTCATAACACTCCAACAAAGTAAAAAAAAATTAAAAAATAAAAACAATTTGGGTCGAAAAATGGCCCCAAAACACCAGATATTTAATTATAAATTCACTTAATTAAAAAAAAATAATAATAAAATTAGAAAACAAAAATTTATATTTTTAGTCATTTTGCTTCTCCAGTAAATGTGTCTTGATTTAAAAAAAATATTTAGATATTTAGAAGACAAAAAACTAAATATAAAAATATTCAGTAATAATGCAGTGTCATCCTATATTTCCTATATCATATATTTCCTGAATGTAAATCATCTTGTTAGGATAGGACAATATTTGGTTGAGATACAACTATCTGAAAATCTGGAATGTAAGGGTGCAAAAAAATCGAAATATTGAGAAAATCGCCTTTAAAGTTGTCCAAATGAAGGTCTTAGCAATGCATATTACTAATCAAATATTTTGTTTTGATATAGGAAATTTACAAAATATCTTCATGGAACATGTATAAAAGAAAAAGGTATAATTTTGACCTGTACAGTGTATTTTTTGTCTATTGCTACAAATAAATTCTTGCTGCTTAAGACTGGTTTTTTGCTCCAGGGTCACAAATCAAAAGTGATAAAACCTTAGTTCTGGATGCCATTTTAAAGTTTCATAACACTCCAAAAAAAAAAAAAAAACAACTTCACTTAATTTTTTCAATAATAATAATAATAAATAAGTAATTTTGCTTCTCTAGTAAATGTGTCTTGATTTACAGATGTTTAGATGTTTGAACTGGAAAAGACAAAAACAAAATATTAAATATTAAAATATATTCAGTAAGAATGTCGTGTAATCCTATATTTCCTATATTGTATATTTCCTGAATGTAAATCATCTTCACATCAAACACGTGTTCATATGCAGTAATTGTGTTTCTAATGAGATTGTGTGCAGATGGACCTCATGTGTCTGATGTTCCTCTGTGAAATCACATCCAGCGTGACCAGATCAGTTCTGTCTCAATCATCACTTCTCGCAACACAGAGCAGCTTTAGAGACACCATTAATAAACCCTGAGAGAAAAAATCACATTACAGGAGGAGGAAAATGACTTCAGAAAGATGGCAGCATCATGTTATTTTCAGACACAGATGGGTTGCTCTATTAAAATCTGTCGACTTTAGTCATCTGTGTTGCATTATATGATAGAGGTGAGACAAATGGAATAAAAAATAATTGTTGATGTTTTTCCCAAGTTTGCATGTCTATAGCTTAAGAAGTATAAAATATATCCTTTTAGATTCTGCTCCTTCACAAAGATTTATTTTGGGAATTTTATTTTAAGGCCCCGTGTGGTTCGATCCCAAAGATACGGGGATCTCAATATGACTGCATGAGGGTCATTCACATCAACTCAACCAGAGGCCCCCAGCTCTAAATGTTGATTTTAAGATTTTTTTTCTGAAGAAAGGCAAACATTAATAGCAATGAAAGCCAAAATATTAAATGTCATTGATGAATATTTACTGAGTAATGCACTATTTGGTAGAGGAGCTTTAAAATGACTATTTTTTTCTGAGATTTGGAGCCAATTTACAGAAGGGTTAAAATGACTTTACAAAGATGGCCGCATCATAATGTTATTTTCACACAGAGACTGTTAGATCTTTTAGTGAAATCCGTTGACTTTTGCAATCGTTGTTGCATTATGTTCAAAAATGGAGAAAAAGCACTTTTTGTGTGCTGTTCCTCAAAGTTGGCATGTCTGTAACTCAAGATGTGTTAAAGATATCTTAATATCCTTTCAGATTCTGGTTCTTAACAAACTTTTCTTTTAAAGCATTTGTTTTTAAGGCCCTATATGGTTCGGTTCTAGAGATATTAGGATCTCAATGTGGCTCTGTGAGCAAATTTGATTTTTTTTTTTTTTTTTTTGCAATTTTATCTATATTCAATGTTCAAAAACTAAATGTTTGTCACTTTGCATACAGCTGATTTTTATAGTATTTAAAGAGGAATGTCTAAAGAACAAATAATGTTGAAATTATGCATGTAGCCAGTATTCTTCTATCAAAACAATGGAATGGAACATACCCGTCTGAGTGAGGAAAAACCCACTAAAATGGTCATGTTGATGCACATTAACTTGCTCTCAATAGTGCATTCAAAAGATTCTGCATCTGAATTAGTTTCAGAGATATTTAGAAGAAGGGATTTCATTCAGTTTACCTGCTTTTGAAACTACTACGACTTCAAACGTGGTTTATCATGTCTAACAATTTACTCCTGGAGCCACATTGAGATCTCAATATCTCTGGAAATGAACCACATAGAGCGTTAAAAATGAAGATGCTAAAAGTAATGTTTGTTATAAACCAGTGTCTTAAAGTATATTAAGATATCTTTAACACATCTTGAGTTACAGGAATGCAAACTTTAAGAAATAGCACACAAAAAGTGCCTTTTCCCCATTTTTGGACTGTCAGCGCTAGCATATAATGCAGCACAGATTGCTGAAGTCAACAGATTTTGCTAATAGAACTACCAAACTCTCTGTGAAAATAACATGATGATGCTGCCATCTTTCTGAAGTCAGTTTTATCCCCCTGGAATTTGGCTCTGAATCTCAGGTGATGCATTACTCGGTAAATATGCATCCATGGCATTTAACATTTTGGTTTTAGTCACTATTTATGTTTGTCTTTCTTCAGAAAACACAGTGAATAGTTTTATCAGGGTAAGTTTGTGAGGATGGTCAGCGTGAGACTGGAGTCTGTAATGTGTGTCACGGATCATGATCCGCTCTGACCTCAGGCGCTGCTTTACTAAAGAGAAACAAAGAACAGCAGCAGGACAGAATCACGGCAGCGGTTCGTGTGACACCCGCATCTGATTCATCCTCTGGTTTGCCGTGAAACACGAGTCGATTTTCACTCAAATCCCACCGCGGCTCTTCAGGCTCGGTTATGAGACGTGTGAGAAAAACATCCAGATCTCTGAGTCAAACACATGATAATCATCACATCTTTGTTAACACACACAACAGACTTCACAAACACTGGTCATATAAGGAATGATTAGGACACTAATGAGGCTATCTTCTATAGTTCTAATGCTGTAGTGACTGTAAAGAGCAGCTCTCATGAGGATCAATCCGTGTCAGAGATGAAGAGGTTAAAGTCAGAGCTGCTTGATGTTGTTTTGAAGGGTTTCATCCAGAGATTGAGACGGACCTACACGCGTCTCTGAGGACTCTTTCTGTCTTCAGTGATGATCAACAACCATCAGAGAGAGAAAACACTTGTGTGTGTGTTTATTACTGTTTGCACTATTATTGATCATTTGGGTTATTACTGTACTGTTTGTCCAGTGCCTTTAGTAATAATTAATGCACAAAACAATGCAAAACATGACTTAACTAGTAGACGTCTTGTTTTCCGGTACAGACGGTATGTTCTTAAACCATTGTAACATTTACTTGTGATACACAATAATAACTTTCATTTTTACAATTAAAAAAACTTTCATTTTAAAACTGCATTTACAAACGAGGATGCCTTTAAAAAAGATTTTGGGACGTTTTACCAAAAAGTAAAAATCTTGTTCATTGCAAAAGCACTTTTTCTATCAAAACATTCTTAAATATATTTGAATCAAGATACATTTACTGGAGAAAATTAAAATATTAGGTCTTGTTTTATGACAAATGTATCAAAAAACACGATCAGTTTTTGCTTAAAACAAGAGCAAATATCTGTCAATGCGCAAAAAGACAAAACAAAAAACACGTTCAAAACTGAAAATTTGATATTTTAAATAAGATAAATATTATGTTTTTTTCTAACCTCTCTGGCAAATATTTGTTATTTTAGGCAACAAAAAATTCAGAAAACGACTATTTAGTTACAGGTGTTTTTTTTTTTATTTTTATGAAATAAACGTCTTATATTTTAGTTTGATTTTTTTTATTTAATTTTTATTTAATAGTTTGTATATTTGGGAGATTAAAATTTCAATTTAAACTCATTAATCTTTAAATGCGTTGGAGCACAGATGTACACTGCAAAAAAAAATGCTTTTCTTACTTTGATTTTTTTTTTAAAAATACCTAAAAATTCTTAAACCAAGAAGGATTTTCAAAAAAAAAAAAAAGTCAAAATGAGGTGCGTTTTTGCTTGAAACAAGCTAAATAATCTGCCAATGAGGTAGGAAAAATAATCTTGTTTAATGTTTGAAATAAGATTTTTTTTGCTTCCCTTATTGGCAGATTATTTTAAGTTGTTTTTTCTGAAAATAAGAAAATAATTATTGCTTGTCTAGAAAATCTGTCTTGATTTAAACATTTTTAGATATTTTGGCTGGAAACAAGACAAAAAAATCTAAGTAAGAAAACACTTCTTAGCACATTATCGCTAAAGTATAAAAAGTTAAAAAAAAGTATAGATTATTATTATTGTGAAAATTGCACAAAAAGTATTATATTTAAATGTAATAAAATGTCTAAAACGGCATGAAACTCAAAGGCATAAATCTAAACAAGTTGTGTTCCAAATCTGAGGTTGATATCACAAAAAAATAAGCTTAAAAAATAAACGTGATTCTGTTTGGATTCAGTACCAGATGTTTCCAGCAGAAGAAATTAGAAGTTTATTTCCAATGTGGTCATTTTTGACCTGAACAACACTTTTTTTCAGAACCATGTCCATGATTTTACAAACCTTTACTAGGTTCCATACCACTCTGATTAGGAAAAAAATTTAATAATTAAATAAAATAAATAAAATTTAGGTCAAAAATGATTAAAGAGCACAAGAGAACCTCCTTTTAGGGAGATTATAATTTGTGAAAGTGTCATTTTTTGGTGAAAATATTTTTTTTCCCTGTTGGTGTTAGTTTATGGGTTAGTGTTATAACTAGCTGTATATGGAACAAGAGACGTCTTCTGTGATTGTCCTCATTTAGAGCTAAACATGAGTGAACGCAGCTGTAAAACTGATTTAATGCCTTCAGGACAGAGAACAAAACGGGCGAGTCCTGTTTATCCTGACCCACAGACAGACAGCAGAGCACTCCCATAATGAGAGCCAGTGTGTTCAGTGTGTGTGTGTGTGTGTGTGTGTGTGTGTGTGTGTGTGTGTGTGTGTGTGTGTGTGTGTGTGTGTGTGTGTGTGACATTGACGCTGGCAGGTGATTGTTGTTCTCCAGGAGTGTGTGGGTCGGTCAGAGCATGTGTTTGTAGGTCGAGCGTCTGTGTTTGTGTCTCTCATAGCCGTGATTACAGAGACTGAAAACACTCTCTAGGGACATTAAAGCCTGATAATAATTCATCTGGAGCGAGAGAATGACGTCTGAACACATTCACAATGTCAAATCACATGAGGAACATCAGAAAGTGTTCTTCATCAGGACGACTGTCAAAAACACCCAATGGACAGAAACAAAAAAGATCATCCCAGCATCATTCAGTCTCTCTCCTGTCAGTCAAACCTGTTACATTTTAGATCTTTTGTTCTTTTTTTATTTCTTTTTTATTATTATTTCTTTAATTTTTCTTTATTTATTTATTGTTTTTTATTTTATATTTATTTGTTATTTTTATTTATTTTTATTTTATTTTATTTTATTTTATTTTTTATTTTATTATTATTATTATTTATTATTATTTATTTATTTATTTAATTATTTTTTTTTTTTTTCCAACATTTTTCAAAAATGTATCCAACTGTATTTTTAATGTTTTTAAAAAAGTCTCTTCTGCTCACCAGGTCTGCATTCATTTGATCTAAAATACAGCAAAAACAGTAATATTGTGAAATATTTTTACTATTTAAAATAACGGCTTTCTATGTGAATATCTGGTAAACTGTAATTGATTTCTGTGATCAAAGCTGAATTTTCAGCATCATTACTGCAGTCTTCAGTGTCACATGATCATTCAAAGATCATTCTAATAAACTGATTTGCTGCTCAACAAACATTTGTATTATTTTTATTATTTTATTCAGGATTCTTTGATGAATAAAAAAAAAATCCAAAGATCAGCATTTTATCTGAAATGAAAAGCTTTGTAACATTGCACACTATACCAAAAGGTTGGAGTCATAATCATTTTATTGTTATTTATTGTTTT
Organism: Garra rufa; assembly: GCF_049309525.1. Classification (NCBI taxonomy): domain Eukaryota; kingdom Metazoa; phylum Chordata; class Actinopteri; order Cypriniformes; family Cyprinidae; genus Garra; species Garra rufa. The sequence goes on along the minus strand of NC_133376.1, from coordinate 40,334,015 downwards.
GGAAATTTGGAAATGATATAAATTCACACTGTTATTTACCAAGGACGCTTCAAATGGATCAAACGTGAGGATAAAGACAGCTGTTTTTAATATAATAATAACAATATTTTTTTAAGCATATGACGCTAAACATTCAGCTTTGAAATTTCAGGAATAAATTACATTTTAAAATATATTCAAACAGAAAACTTTAAAATGATACTGTTTCTGCTGTATTTTGGATCAAATAAATGCAGGCTTGGTGAGCAGAAGAGACTTCTTTAAAAAAACATTAAAAAATCTTTGTTCAAAAACCTTTTTTTTGTCTAGACAAGTCACAATGATTTTCTTGTTTAAAACACAAGTCAAAATGAAGTGAGTTTTTGCTTAGAACAAGTCGAAATAATCTGCAGTAAGCAAAAATGATCATTTTTCTTACCCCATTGGCAGATTAGTTGACTTGTTTCAGGCAAAAACACATATAACTTCGACTTGATTTTTCTGGAAACAAGACAATTATTTTTATTTGTCTTGATTTAAGAATCTTTACATATTTTGGCTGGAAACAAGACAAAAAATCTAAGTAAGAAAAGCTTTTTTTGTAGTTTTTTGTCATTTTAATGCTTTTGCTTTTACTACAAAAACATGGTTAAATATATAAAAACCATTCTGTAGTTACTAAAATAAATAAAAAATGATATTGTCAATACAATGGAAAAATGTTAGTAAATTTTACAAGAAAATATTATTTCACTAAATTCATTCATTTGTGTTATTTGCCATTTCTTTTACTAGCAATTTCTGTTTGTTTTTTCCTGCCAATACTGTAGTAAAATCATGGTTAATTTAGTAGTTACTATATTTTCCGTGAACCACAGATAAAGTGTGGTTAATGTAGTAAAACTATTCTTAATTTTGTAGTTATTATGGTTTTGCTGCAAATGCTGTCGTAAAATCATGGTTAATTTAGTTGATGAGTGATCATCTGAGAGAGATTTAATGATTTGCTCCATGTATTGGTTTTTTAGGTTTGTATGGTGGCATTGAATCAGTGTTTTGTGAGCTTCAGTGCTGAATGATTTCTGTGGGATTGTTCCATCAGCGGCTCTCGGTAATCCAGCGATTACAGTCTCTCCAGAGGAACAACGCCTCGCTCTGCTCCACAATCTAATCAAAGATTGACTCGCCTCCACAGCATCGGTCTCACACAGATCCGCTAATGAAGAAATCCCCATCACATCACACTCCAGGAGCTCAGAGCTGATCTCAGATCAGTGGAGACCCTGCACTTAAAACTCTCACTGTTTCTCCAATAAAGATGCAAAATGAGAGACGACATGAAGTTTAGCTTTCTGATAAAAAATGATCAAAATGATGGAAAATCAAGAAAAGAAAAAATATCTGTCCATGGGCTCAGAAAAATCCAGTAGTTTTTTCCTTTGAGGTTTATTTTTCTGACCTATGGACAATTCATTTTCTTGTTACTTCTCTCTCTTTCTCTCAGTTAAAACGTTTAAACTAAATACAGTGAATTACCTAAGATAAAGTCCTTTAAAAAAAAATGTTCATCTCAAGTGGAAACGTCTGGAGCTGCACCTAAACTAAATATGACTGAAAGCTCTTTTTTTTTTTTTTTTTTGCGATATCAACCTCAACTCGTTTAGATTAATAGCTTTGATTTACTTACAGTTTTAGAGTAAAACATGTTTTAGAAAATATATATACATATATTTCATAAAATATTTTTTAAATAGCATTTTGTGCCATTTTCATAATAATACATTTAAAACTTCTACAATCTTTTTTCACTTTTTAACCTTTTTTTTTTGTTTAATTTCACCAACAATCTACCAAGTGCACTGTAAAAAAAAAACCGTAAAGGTAAAAAACTGGCAGCTGTGGTTGCCAGAATTATACCGTAAAAAATACGGGGTTTTCACTTAAATTTACAAGTAAATACAGTAATTTCACTGTTATAATGGTAATGTACCAACTTTTTGAAATACTGAAATCTGTTTTGTACCTTTGTAATACACTGATAACCACCAAAAGCAGGTGGTGATGAGAACATCACATGATCAACCAAAGCCCATCACAAGGAGATTTTAAGTAATAACTTTTCTAGAAGGTGCACACAGTGTCATTCACACAAACACTAAACACTATCATGGTAACACACATAAAACTGAAATAATGCAAAAAACATTAATTTAACATCATTAGATGTAACATACAACCCTAATGTACAAAACTGCCAAGAAAAAAATAAGAAGAAAAAGTTATTTCAACAAAAAAAAAAAACATCAAATAAAAAAAAGGAAAAACAGGGAATTCTGGAAATGTCAATTTACGGTTATTCACTGTAAATTTTACGTTCTTTTTCATTTCCAAAAACGGTATACTACCGTAAAATTACATGCACAGTTTTTCACCGTATATAAAAGGGGAACTTACCGTTAACCATTTCACAGGTTTTTACCGTAGCATTTTTACAGTTTTTTGCTGTTAAATTCACAGTCATTTTTTACAGTGTGTCACTAAATTCATTAATTCAGTGTGTTACTTGTGATTTCTAAATAATATTTAAATTTACTAGCAATTTCTGAATGACATTCACTGTTTGTTTTTCCTGGAAATCTGTAGTAAATCACGGTTAGTTTAGTAGTTACTATATTTTCCGTGAACCACAGATAAAGTGTGGTTACTGTAGTAAAACTATTCTTAATTTTGTAGCTATTATGGTCTTACTGCAAAATGGTGTACATTTTACAAAAATATTTTTTAAATAGCATTTTTGTGCCTTTTTTCTTAATAATACATTTAAATGACTACAACTAGTTTTTTTTTTCACTTTTTAAGCTTTTTCCCATTTCAGTAACAATTTTAAAAAGAGATAAAAATTAGTTCTGTGCTTCAAAACATTCAAGATTTGGAAGTTAGAAAATTAATTTTCATGTCTATGCTCAAAAAGTGGATAACAGGTTAAAAAAACGTATCATAACTATTTCATAAATATAGTTCAGTACAATAAAATCACCTAAAAATACCAAATATTATATATAATACTTAAATTCACAAACTAAAATATAATACATTCATTTAATTGAACTACAGAAAAAAACGATTTTGGTCATTTTTTTCTGTGTGTGTGTGTGTGTGTGTGTGTGTGTGTGTGTGTGTGTGTGTGTGTGTGTGTGTGTGTGTGTGTGTGTGTGTGTGTGTGTGTGTGTGTGTGTGTGTGTGTGTGTGTGTGTGTGTGTGTGTGTGTGTGTGTGTGTGTGTGTGTGTGTGTGTGTGTGTGTGTGTGTGTGTTTGTTTGTGTGTGTGTGTGTGTGTGTGTGTGTGTGTGTGTGTGTGTGTGTGTGTGTGTGTGTGTGTGTGTGTGAGTGTGTGTGTGTGTGTGTGTGTGTGTGTGTGTGTGTGTGTGTGTGTGTGTGTTTGTTTGTGTGTGTGTGTGTGTGTGTGTGTGTGTGTGTGTGTGTGTGTGTGTGTGTGTGTGTGTTGTGTGTGTGTGTGTGTGTGTGTGTGTGTGTGTGTGTGTGTGTGAGTGTGTGTGTGTGTGTGTTTGTGTGTGTGTGTGTGTGTGTGTGTGTGTGTGTGTGTGTGTGTGTGTGTGTGTGTGTGTGTGTGTGTGTGTGTGTGTGTCTGTGTCTGTGTGTGTGTGTGTGTGTGTGATGATAAATAAAGCAGGAGACTTACAGAAGAGCTGCTGAAGATCTGATGATGATGATGATGTTTGTCTCCACAGGACCTGAAGACACACGACTGATTTAATAACCAAAAACACCAGAAGCTCACATCAGACTGTGTGCACTGCATACTTCATATCACATGAGAACTGTACATTTGTGCCACATGGACATCAGTTTGACACAGAAACATGCATCTCCTGTAACTCTGCTTTGAAATGATGAAAGCACTTGACTTGGTTTAGAATGCTTCATTGTTGTCCCATGACCTCATGCATAAATATAAATATTAAACCCGCTAATGGCACAAAGGCTTGTCAAACAGCTGTTTTCATGATGACTGCAGTGTGTGACTGTGACGCTCGAGAGAGAGAGAGAGAGAGAGAGAGAGAGAGAGGAGAGAGAGAGAGAGAGAGAGAGAGAGAGAGAGAGAGAGAGAGACTGGCGTCGCTGCATCAGGAGTGAATTGTGCTGTAGATGAAGATGAAAGAATAACTGACTGCTTCAGACTGAGGTGTCCGCTAAATGAGATCTGCGGTTCTGCTCTGTGAATCCTGCAGACCTGACTGTGAAATCTGATGCATGTTGTGGTGTATCTTTCAACAAATCTGATGCTCATTTAAATGAACAGAGGTCAGAATTCTCATTTTTGTGTTACGTCATTCCAAACCCGTATGACCTTCATTCATCTTTGGAGCACAAATGAGGTGTTTAGATGAAATCTGAGAGCTTTCTGATCCGCCAGACAGTTGAACCACCGATGTCATGTGGACTATTTTATACGGTCAATACCCAGAAACACAGTGAGGACATCAGTAAAATAGTCCTGTGGTGAAATCAGTGGTTCAGCCGTAACAGTATGAAGCTACTTTTTGTATGCAAAGAAAAAAGAATACAATATTCAATGATTTGATGTCTTCTGTTTGTTTGTGAGAGTAAACAAGGCACAGCACACACGTTCTACGTCACTTCATTAAGAATTGTATTATTTTTATTTGTGAATTGTTGTTTAAATGCAATTCTGCCCTCCAAAGGCAAAGTGCAGTAACTACGTGAACCCTGAAACTGAGAAAAATGCCTTTAAAGTTTTTTTGACAGCTAGTCAAACACTCTCATTTCTCTGAAACGGGACAAAATTGAACCAGGAGACTTTGCCACGAGACAAAACAGTTGTCACCAAATCCATTTTAAGCCTTAACTCAATTTTGACTAAATGTGTAGTTACTGCGCTTTGCCTTTGGAGGGCAGAATTTATTAATTCATTAATCTGCATTCATTTCCAGCACATAAATCTGATCTCTGGATGAAGTGCCTAATTCTAATTTGATATTGTTTTCATTTCAGAGTTCAAGGTTTATCCAAAGGGATTTTGGATTTCTCTTTTTATCAACGGTGCTTCAACTTTGGTGACGTGGAATCAGCATAACACTGATTTAACAATATTAGCATTGACTATTTCTGTTCATTTCAATGTTAATTCAACAGCAATGGTGTTAAATAGTCTAACATTGATTTATTGATTTTAATTTTTTTATTGAAATCTCACTATTGTTTCAACATTAATTGCAGATGCAAAAGTGACATTGAACCAACTCCACTTTATAACATTAACCCAATGAAGCGAGCATTGGCGCATCAACACTGATTTAACATTGCTGTCAATGGTTGCCTGTTATCTGGGTCATACTCCAGTGTTCTGTCGAGTGACGCACCGCAGACGTCTGAACAAACCCTGAATGTCCAACGAGTGTCTGAGACAAATCTAACTGATGTCTAGAGCTGAAGCCCTGGATTATTTCAGTGTTTCTGGAGGATTTGACTGAGAGACAGACCAGATCACACACACTCATTGTGTTTCCATGTGTACACTGCAAAAAATGCTTTTCAAACAGACAAAACAAGATTATTTTTCTTACCCCATTGGCAGATTATTTTGCTTGTTTTAAGCAAAAATGCACTTAATTTTGACTGTTTTTTCTGAATACAAGACCATTTTTACTCGTCTAGAAAATCCTTCTTAAGAATTTTTTGGTATTTTGGCTGGAAACAAGACAAAACAAAATCTAGAAAAGCATTTTTTGCAGTGTGATGGTTTTTCTACTGTACAAACTGTAGTTTCTATCCCCTTACCCTAACCATACACCAAAACTACAGGCATTTATAGATTTTCAAAAGGCTTCATTCAGTGATTTATAAGCTTGTTTCCTCATGGAGAACCAAAAAATGCCCCCACAAGGTCAACGTTTACAGCTATTGCTATACTTGCAGAGACATTTTGTCCTCTTGTATTAAATCCCAGTAACACACACACACACACTGAGAGAGAGAGAGATAAAGTCATTCATTCTCATTCTCTCTCAAACACACTGACAGAGAGAGAGAGCGTCTGCTGAAGGTCAGTGTTTGTGAAGTGATTTCCTGATGACAGAGTCTCACGTTCACATTGAGATGATCAGGAACATCAGCGTCTGAAGAGATTGAATTACACTCTTCACAACTGGAGCTGCGTGATGAATATCAGCGTCTGCTCAAATATTGATCAGCTTTAGTTTCTGTGATAATAGCACTGGAGAAACGCTGTTAGAACACTATGTTATGTCAGAGTTAAGTGTTCTGGCATCAGACTACCAGTAAAATATTAGTGTTATTGTATACAATTTCCTACCAACCTAGAACCACTGATGTCACATGGACTGTTTTACTACAGACAAGACCCTGAAACACAGTAAGGACATCAGTAAAACAGTCCATGCGAAATTATTGGTGTATAAAATTTTCTAAATCAATAAATATACTGGAGAAACGACAATGTCAGATATCAGGATTATTATAGTTAATAAAAACATCATTGTTACTTGAAATAAGAAAGATTAACTGATTATTTTAGTTTAAATTGATGTACTAAGATAACTGACCTAAAGTAAAAACAAATAGAAACTAAAAATAAAAAGACACATATGTACAGTGCCGCTCGAAAGTTTGGGATCAGTAAGACTTTTAATGTTTTTTTTTTTTAATAATTCTTATATGCTCATCAAGGCTGCATTTACTTGATCAAAAATGTATTATTGTGAAATATTATTACAGTTTAAAATAATGCTGTTCTATATTAACATATTTTAAAATATAATTTATTTCTGTGATGCAAAGCGGACTTTTCTATGAACTATTACTTCAGTTTTCAGTGTCCTTCAGAAATCATTCTAATTAATTACGATTATTATCAATGTTGGAAACAGTTGTGCTGCTTCATTCTTTTTTCAGGATTCTTGATGAATAAAAGCATTTATTCAAAATATAAATCTTTTCTAACAATATGTGATATGTGAGCCAAAAATACATAGTATGGGTCAAAATTATTGATTTTCCTTTTATGCCAAAAATCGTTAGGAAATTAAGTAAAGATCATGTTCCATGAAGATTGTTTGTAAAATTCCTACTGTAAACATATCAAAATGTAATTTTTGATTAGTAATATGCATTGATAAGAACTTAATGTGGACAACTTTAAAGGTGATTTTCTCAATATTTTGATTTTTTTGCATCCTCAGATTCCAGATTTTCAAATAGATGTATCTCGGCCAAATATTGTCCTATCCTAACAAACCATACATCAATAGAAAGCTTATTTATTGAGCTTCCATATGATGAATACATCTCAGTTTTGTAAAATTTAACCTTATGACTGGTTTTGTGGTCCAGGGTCACATTTAAGTCTATGCTATCAGTTTTTATCAATTAAACACATCCTTGGTTAATAAAGTATTTATTTCTTTCAAAAAAAATAAAAATTCTGGAAGTTTTTCTAGGAAAGACAAAAAAAATCACAGGTTCCAACAAAATATTAAGCAGCACAAATGTTTTCAACATTGATAATAAATCAGAAGATTAGAATGATTTCTGAAGGGTCATGTGACACTGAAGACTGCAGTAATGATGCTGAAAACTCAGCTTTGATCACAGAAATAAATTACATTTTAAAATATATTCACATAGTAAACGGTTATTTTAAATTGAAATAATATTTCGCAATATTACAGTTTTTGTGTATTTTTGATCAAATAAATGCAGGCTTGATGAACAGAAGAAACGTCTTTAAAAACATTACAAATTTTACTGATCCCAAACTTGAGCGGAAGTGTATATACACATATCAACAGAACCTAATACAAAAACACAATTATTAAAATCACAAAGCATAAAATATACATAAAACTATAATAGCATCTCAGTGATACTAGAACAACACTGCAAGTGTAATAACATTACAAAAACTCAGCAAGTCAGTTTCACTTTCAAAAAAATAGTTTTTGAATTAAACGAAAAAATATCTGTCTGTGGAGTGAGAAAAGCCTTCTTGTTTCCATTTAAATTAAGTTTGCTTTTCTGACTGCACTGGAAGATATTTGCTCTTGTTTTAAACTTTTTTTTTTTTCTCAGAAAACAAGACTTAATATCATAAGTCATCTCGCTTCTCCAGCAAATCAGTGATTTAAGGACGTTTAGATATTTGTACTAAACAAAGAGAAAGAACATCATCATTTTGCAGTTTAAAGTCTGCGCTGGAACAAATTTATCAGAAATCAATATTATACCAGGAGAAACACTGGCCAGACACACCTGCGACTGCGAGCACAAAATATAGTCACTGAATGGTCATTTTATTAAAAAACAGTTAGTGTTAGTGTACATTCACGTGTGTGTGTGTGTGTGTGTGTGTGTGTGTGTGTGTGTGTGTGTGTGTGTGTGTGTGTGTGTGTGTGTGTGTGTGTGTGTGTGTCTCAGAGTCACTGTTCACAGTTTACAGTTGAGGAGGTGTTTGATTACAGTGAATCTACAGGCTTCGCTTTTGTAAACAATAAACGTTACAGTAATGAAACACAATGAAGCATCACCACATTAATGTGCTCTTCAGACATTCACCATCAAACAGCTCCATTCATCAGAACACACCACAGCTCCACCAACCAATAAATAAGTGCATTAGAAAAGAGTTTAGCTCATGCGGTAACACTGGAGGAGACCCGCGCCTGCGCAGACGCTCCTGACGGCGGGATGGGAGCGTGAGGTGGGCCGGTGGGGCGAGGGTCCGGTGGGCACTTGAGTCGTTTGGCATACGGGGTGCTGGGAGGAATATTGCACTCAGAGTAAGGCTGATCGCTTACTGACGGAGTAAGGCGTCGCTGCTGTAGAATCTCTCCGGCAGGTTTGAGTCACAGACCGTGAGGATGATGAAGATGAGAAATGATGAAGATGACATCCATAGAGAAACTGTGTTCGGATTCTGCAGACAGTGTGTCAGATGACCGACTGCAACACTTCAATAACGCCCTGACCTTCTGAAATATCGGAATGACGAGTTACAAACAAACACTGCCAAACAATATTTTCTTAGTTAGATTTTTTTTGTCTTGTTTCCAGCCAAAATATCTAAAAATTAGATAATTAGACTTTATAGACAAGTAAAAATTGTCTTTATAGACAAGTAAAAAAAGAAAGATAATCTTGTTTTCTGTTTGAAATAAGATTTTTTTCTTATCCCATTGGCAGATTATTTGGCTTGTTTCAAGTAAAAAAAGCACCTAATTTTGACTCCTCTAGAAAATCGTTCTTGAGTTAAGAATTTTAAGATATTTTGGCTGGAAACGAGACAAAAAAAATCGAATCAAGAAAAGCATTTTTTTGCGGTGTATGAATCTGAATTAGACATACATGAGTTATAACTCTGGAAGGAGTGTGTTGATGTAAAATACTGATCTATAATACAGATCATATCATTTATCTGAAATCTAGAAAACTGCTGTTCTTACTCAGTGTCTTGTTTTCCAGTACAAATATCTGAACGTGCTTAAATCAATATACATTTCCAGGAGGAGCTAAATGTTTTCTGAAAAATCTATTGAAATAATGTGGTTTTATGCTTAAAACAAAAACAAATATCTGCTGATGGGGTCTGATGATTTTGTTTTTACTTCGAATTAAGTTCGGAAGACATTTGTTTTTGTTTTACTCATGAACTTTCCTTATTTTAATGTATTTTTTTAGAAAACAATGTTTTGATATTTGTACAGGAAAACAAATCAAAAACAGTGAATATGTCAGTCACGCCGTGTATAAACCAGTGAGCTGAAATCACACTCGAAGTTAATTACTCAACTTTATCTACATATAGGTGACAGATGAATAGTTGTCATTATTCTGAGTTCAGATGTTCAGAATTATTTTCATTGATTTAAACCAGAGGTTCTCAATCCCGGGTCTTATTTAACACACCTGTCTGAGATCCTCCATTTGTTTAGTTCATGGATCTCTTCTTGTAATGAGCTGATGATCTGAATCAGGTGTGTTAAATAAGGGAGACATGCTAAATGTGCAGAGCAGGGACTGAGAACCACTGATTCAAGCCATTTTCATATTTCCATGAAATGGGGTTTAAACACGTTTAATATTCGGTAATATTACCAGTTTGACTTTGATCTGAATAATGACACTATTATCTAGAGTAGAGCTGCTTGTTGTCCAGCTAAAATATGTTCTATGAACGTTTCCGTTAAGTTATGAAACCGTATTTCTGGTTGTTCTCTTAACATTCAAAACACCCATATTTAAAATTATTTAAAAGAGAGTTTATGCAAACGTATCATTGTGCAAACATTATGGGAATGTTACTTTTGAATATTCTCTGAACATTCCGAAACAAGTAGTAACATTTAAAACAATGTTACATAAACTTCTGAGACCTTCCAGGAAAAAAACACTGCATGAATGATGTATCCATTAGGTTTCTGTGCTAACATTTGGAGAACATTATTGGAGGTTATTGACGTTATTGATCAGATCACTCTGAAATGAAACTTTTTTTTTTAACATTGCTGGAAGAATTCACAACTTTGAGAGAACCTTGCCAGAACACAGCGGAGTTGAATTTGTTTCATTATCGAATAATTTTGCATAATTAACAGTCACTTAACTGGACTGATCTGAATAATTACATTATTATTCATTTGTTTCGTACCTGATGAATTGTACAACATTAACAGCATTTATTATTTGTTTTGTATCAAACGCTTTAGGAATAACAGTAGACTCAGATGCATTCAGGTGCAGGTGTAACGAGAGAAACGGAAATGAGATCAACTGCATGATCAACCGGTCCAGCAGCTGTAGGCCTCCACCACAGTGAGTCTAGGACTAGAAGTCATTTGTCGGAGGAGTTGATTATTCTAATGCTGATGTATAACACCGGTGACTGGATAAAGACACTGGAGACTGCGTTACAGTGATTTGACCACAGTTAAGTTGGCTTTAGGCACTAACCAAAGTAAATTCACCACTTAACTTTAGCAGCTGCACATATGATAACGGGGCTCACCGGATTGAACGGCAGTGCGGTCATGTGACGACAGCTGTACGCGTGACACTCAAGCAACTTTTGAGAAACAGTCGTGAAGTTTCCGAACACAGCAGCGGTCCGCGCGCTCACGGTCAGTGGATGCCGTTCGGCGTGAACGCACCGTCCGCCTCACACTCCAGCTCACACACCGAATCCGTGCACACGTCGTCCTCGTTGTCGTTGTCCCTTGAAAGCTGCGAGATCCGGTCGAACGTGTCGTCCACCACATTCGGGATGATGTTGACGTAGGCGCTCGCCACCTCCTTGTGGAAGAGTGTGTCCTGGTTGTAGGAGACCAGCTCGTTGCTGATGTTCACCGTCTCCACCGGCGTCCGGCAGCGGTTCCGGCAGCCCAGCAGACTGGAGAAGCCCTTGCGGAACTCCGCGTTGAAGGCGTAGATGACGGGGTTCAGGGACGAGTTGGTCCAGCCGAACCACACGAACACGTCGAACGTGGTGTCGCTGACGCACGGCAGGCCCGCGGACGGTTTGTTGTGGCAGAACGGCACCACGCAGTTGAGCACGAAGAACGGCAGCCAGCAGCACACGAACACGCCCATGATGGTGGACAGCGTCTTCAGAACTTTGGTCTCGCGGTTGATGGTCGTCTTCAGGCTGCTGTGGTGCTGGCACGCGAGCCGGTTCGTCCGGCAGCTCTGCGCGTGCTCGGCCGCGCGCTCCAGCGAGGCGATCCTGCGGATCTGGATCTGCGCGATGCGGTAAATCCGCGTGTAGGTGACGATCATGATCGCCACGGGAATGTAGAAGCTGATGAGGGACGACGAGATGGCGTACTCGCGGTTCAGACTCGAGTCGCAGTTGTCCTCGTCGTCGCCGGGCGCGCGCACCGGCTCGGTAGTATTGGGCTCCTCTGCGGTGGCGGTGGCTTTGTGCCAGTCCAGCTGCACCGGGATGAAGGAGATGAGCACGGACAGCGTCCACGCCGCGCCGATCATCACGAAGGCCACGCGCGGGGTCATCTTGCGCTCGTAGCGGAACGGGCTGCTGATGGCCCAGTAGCGATCCACGCTGATCACGCACAGGTTCAGGATGGACGCGGTGGAGCACATGATGTCAAACGCCACCCAGATGTCGCAGAACGCGCCGAACGGCCAGAAACCGGCCACCTCCGCCACCGCCTTCCACGGCATCACCAGCACTGCCACGAACAGGTCCGACACGGCCAGCGACACGATGAAGATGTTCGTGACTTTGGTGCGCAGGTGGCGGAAGCGCAGGACGGCGGCGCACACCAGAATGTTCCCGAACAGAGTCCAGAGGATCAGAGCGCACAGCAGGCACCCGGTGAGCGCGCGCGCCAGCATCTGTCGTGGCTCGGGCTCAGTTCGGTTGGACATGCTGGGTCCCGGCGCGCTCACCGGTCGCCATCAGGTGTGTGCGCGAGCGCGTGCGTTCGCGCCGGCTCCGGTGCCGATGCGTCCCGCATGACGGACGGACGGAAGAGTGCGAACAGAGAGGGATTCCGACACCGAGTGGGTCCAGATGATCCGGTGAGAGGACGGGAGCGCGGATTTGTGTGTGTGCGCGTGTTTGCGCTCGACTGCTGTCCGACCTCTCTGAGCGACCGGGAACTGTGCACGGCTATTTTGAGCGAGCGAGAGAAGGGAGATAGAGAGAGAGAGACAGAAAGAGAGAGAGGAACACACATTCATGTCAGTCTGGATATGCAGTGGAAGAATAAAAGAACCACTGCCTCACATTTACATGATTATCGCGCTTGTTTTAGACAATTGTGTACAACTCAATAATTACGTTTTGCATGGTTTGTGCTTCATAATTCCCTGTTTTTCTGGTAATCCATTCAAATAGAATACAGATGAGATGTGCATGCGCGCATGCATCTTAATCACAATCATTGAGACTGTTGATGTTTAACTTCACAGATTTATTTCAAATTAATAAACAGCGGGCTTCCGTTATTGTGACAACATGCCCCGCCAATGTTAACGCGTTCAGGTGTAAATGCAAGTGAGCAGATGTCAACAACACACGGCTTCAGGTGATGCTGAAACCTGATCATAATGATCCAGCATTTCATTCATTATTTGCAGCACGCACGCGCTGACCTGGCTGCGAAATGCCTTTGAGCTCAATGAAGGACACGACACGCACAAAAATGTAAAAACGACACAAATAAGAAAGCAAGAATGATGAGGTTTTAGCGTTAAAAGAGTTTTCTTCACAAGAAGCGACTGTGCATCGATCATCTCATATAATAGTTCAGTGCACGCGCGCGGGATTTCCCTTGAAGATGAATTCATTCAAACGGGTTCAAAACTCCTCAATGAAAGCATGAGATGCAGCAGCGGATACACGAGTATAACTGCGTCTGTAGCGCCGCCTGCAGGCCTCAATGCGCGTGACAGAGAATGGAGAATCAATATCAGCAGCGCAACACATCAATCTCGCTTTGTGCTCGTGCTCGACAGAAGAGCTGAGAAATTCACACAGTGACGCTAAAAACAACAGCTGGAGACACAGACGAGTGTGAAATGTGGAAAAACGACTCCTAGAAATGTAGCTGCGTCAGTTTGTGACAGAAGAGCCTCAGGTGCTGCTGAACATCACAAACACAGCAGATCTAACTCCAGACAGAGAAACTTCACTGCAATCCACAGCAGAGACACAGCTGCATCCAGCCAGAGGGGATTGTGGGATTGCACGACGCACAAGAACACCTCTAATGTCCGACAGACGCACATGTGCACATCTGGCCTCATCAGGAGCACATCTGTGTTAATACAGAGACTGTGCTCTTGAAGAGACGTGTTGAACTCCTAAACCTCCATCACAATCGATCTTACTCTCAAAACACTTGATTAATCACACACAGACACTTATGACCGTCCAGTCCATCCATCAGAGTCCCGTCCTGAAATAAATCAGGCCATAATGAACGCTGCAAAACAAATCCAGCACAAATATCTGAACATTTGTAAATCAAAATAAATTACTAGACTAGACTGTTGGTTAGGTTTAGGGTTGACATATACTTGCAAATGTTCTTATAGTCAGTGTGTTGTATGTTGTGGACTCATCAAAAGAAAGTGTTAGAAGATATTATCTACTAATACTAATACTCTAATGACTGCTGGTTGACATAGTTGCAAAGTTACTTACTGTTAGTAGAATGTCGAAAGTGGACTATCAAAATAAAGTGTTGTTTAGTCTTGAGTATTTAGTCTTGTTTTCCGATAATTCCTTTTTTGTTGTTTTAAGCATTAACTCATGTCTTTTGGACGACTTTTTCATCTTGATTTAAGAATATTCAGGTATTTGTACTGGAAAACATGACAGAAATACTACAGTAAGAAGGTTGTTTTTTGCAGCGTGTTGTTCCAAACCTGCTTGCCTGCATCTTTTACGGAACGCAGCACTGTTTTCTGTAAGTTTCCAGTAAATGTCTGAATAATGAAAACAGATGCGTCTCTACATGAAGACCTCTAGAAGGACTCTGGACTGTGGTTGAAGAGTCTTCACGCTGAAATGGAAGCTGACGCTTTATTAACACTCAGTCTGAATAAATGTTTACATTACAGAGCTTCAGTTTCAGAGATCTAATGCATTAAATACAGCAGTGAAAACCATGAAGATCTCATGAATAATCACTCCTTGCGTTTCCTGTTGAGTTCTATAATAAACCTGGCTTTGCATATTACAGACATTGTTGGCTCTTTGATTAATTCACTATTTTTTTATTCATCTATTTTCAAGAAGAGCTAAATGCATAAGTGTAAATAGCAGAAACCACACTGCAAAAATGTCTTGTTTTCCAGGCCAAATATCTAAACGTTCTTAAATCAACCGACATCAGCAAATGACTCAAAGTCTTGTTTTCTGAAAAATGTCTCAAAATTAAAAGCGTTTAGGCTTCAAATTCAAAAAATGTCTGCCTGTGGAGTCACTGTTGTTTTTTTCTAAACTCACTGGTACACTGTAAAAAACTATTTGTTGAACCAACTTAAAATAATTTGTTACCCTGCTGCCTTATCATTTTAAGTTCAGTCAACTCAAAAAAAGTGTAGTCAACTTAAAATGTTAAGTTGTACTAAGTGACAACTTAAATTTTTTAAGTTGAATCAACTTGAATATCTAAGGCAGCCAGGTAAATTACCCAGCTTTTACGTTTAACAAACCATTTTTTTGTTAAGTCAATTCAAATATCTAAGTTGTCTCTTAGTACAACTTAAAATTTGAAGTCCAGTCAGCTCAAATAAGTTTAGTCAACTTGAAATGTTAAGGCAACAGAGTAACAAATCATTTCAAGTTTACTCAACAAATAGTTTTTTATTTGACAGTGTAGATGTTTGTTCCTATTGTATTCATATATTCCCCTCTCATAAGACTAATATATTACATTATTTTGTTTTTCAAGGTAAAATATCTTGATCTAAAAATCTTTAGACTTTTTGCTCATCTTATATGGGAGAAAATGAGTATCAGATTGAAGTCTGTTTTTATGTGAATGATGATAACGGATTGAATCAGTGGAGTTCATGTTGATTTGGTTGCAAAGAAGCTCTACAGCCACTGGACTCTTTACATCAAAGAGTATTTGTCTTTATTTGAATTTAACATACACAGGTTCATTTAGAGGGGGAAAGTGCAAAACAAAAACAAGAGGTTTGCACCACAGGTCTTCTTTTTGTGATGCACTTGTGCGTTTCATTGTGTGTTTGGGGGGAGAGAAGTTAAAAAAAGAGAAGAAAGGTTGATGATAAAGTCGTTTGCTACTAAACATCTGCTGAGGATCAACAGAGCCGCTCTACAGACACATCTACATCTGAAAGACGGGAGCCTTTCACAATCCTTTCTCCATCACAGTGCCTGAACTGACGTGAGAACATCCCATAATTACATTCAAGAGAAGCGTTTCCACAGCAGCGCTGGGACAGAAATATAATATCCTAAATACAGTCTTTTCTATGAGTCCCATGTGTTTGCGATGCTGATGTTGTCCAGACGTGAACATCTGCACTTCAGACCGACTCACCAAAACAAACAATCAGCCTCCTGCCAAACCATGAATAATGCATTCGCTTCAGAATCCCAGCTGAGATTCCCATTAAATCCATAAAAGCACGGATAAAACCCCATTTCTCTGCAGCGTTGTGCCGTTTCAAGCCCTTTTTAAAAGCTGTCCCTCACAGAATCCTTCAGGAAGGAGAAAACCATCACACCACTGTGAGAACCAAGAGGAATGCAGATCACTAAACAAATTATAAGATGTTTATGTAACAGATAATGTGCTATAAATACATGTCTGAATAGAGATACACAATCTGAAGATCATCTTGAAGAAACATGTTTTGTGTCACTGAGTGTTTTTTAAAAGGCTGTTATAATGAAAAGTCGCTGTATTTGTCAGAGTCTATGAGATTTATGACATTAGCAGGTCTTCATGCAAGAGTTCAGGTCAAACTTGAGTTTTACAATTGGCAAAATCCTCAAGTGCACTTATTACATCCATAGTTTTACGTTTTATGATGAGTTATGTGTCTGAAACACTCCGTACTGACTGCACTGCAAAAACTGATGTTCTTCCTCACTATTTCTGTCTTGTTTCCCAGTGCAAACATCCTTAAATCAAGATACAATTACTGGAGAAGCACAATGACTGAAGATATGAAGTCTTGTTTTCTGACAAAATGATCAAAAAGAACATATCTGCAAACAAAGTCAGAAAAAACTTAATTCAAAGAGGAAACAAGATTGTTTTTCTTACTATATTGGCAGAAGACACTCACCATTTCAATTCTCAGACTTCAAGACTTAATAGCTTTAATAATTTCCTTTCCAAGTAAATGCATCTTTTTTTGTGGCGTATGACATCAGGATCAAGTGATTTGATCAAACTCATTTGGTGGTTTTACTCCATTTCTCCTTTAATTAAATGAGCGTTTGCATAGTTAAATGATTAAAAACTACAATATATGCACCATGTTTGTTTAATGGCCAATTTTCCAATCAGACATTGTACTAAAAACATTCTGGATTTGAGCCCACTTGAGAACTTGATATAAGAGAACATCATCCTTGATCAAGTGAAGACGTTTGTTTGTGTGTAAACATTACTGAGGAGCGTGTGAAGAATCTTCAGGCCTGAGAACTAATCTGTCAAGTTACTGAGAGCGTCTTTAAGAGCCGATCAATCCACGACAACTGGACCAGTGTTTGTGTGTCTGTCAGTGTTTGTGAGCACCAGATAAAGTCCCCTTCGTCCTCAACACTCCCTCAAACCTTCCTGAAGACCTCGAAGAGCGACGCCACCGAGTGCATGCGGTAGAAGAGGTTCATGGGAATGGCCACGTTCAGCACCGTGGTCCAAACGCTGTAGCCGAACGTCTCCAGCTCCAGACCGTTGTCATACTGCGGACGGCAGCCGAAGGCCGGAAGAATCCACAGCTGAACAAAGAGAGAGAAACAAGCTTCGGTGTTCATGGAATAATTCACCTAAACATGTCAGAGAAGTAAGCATCGTTGATTTGGAGCCGGACAGCCGTCGTCACTATGAATTGAGGTTTTATGGACAAGAGAGTAATTATCTTCCAAAATTAAACAATCAGCTCTCTGGTTTGAGCGTCTGAGTAAATCAGGTGTAACGCTACACAGAAATTCTGCTCCAGGACGTACCTTAGTTTTAAAGTCACGGTTTGGTATGCTTTTGGTACGCCGGCAGGAAAAACAAAACAAGAGTTTTTGTTTTTTTTTATTATTAAAATGTCTTTGTCTTTAAATAATATAATAAATTCCAACACCACTGCAACAGACCAAAACAAATAAATGGAGAAGGCATCTGAAGGGCTACTACTTTTACTTTTGAATCTTACTCTCACAACCCAATATGGCAAAGCTGAGACGCAAGGAGAGGAAATGAGGAGATGAATCAAGGAGTGGAAAGAAAAGAGAAAACAAGGAAATAAGGAGAGGAAACAAAGAAAGAAAAGAGGAAATGTGGCAAGGAAACAAGGAAAAGAGGAGAGAAAGCAAGCAATTAATGAAAAGGAAACGAGGAGAGGAGGTGAGGAGTGAAACAAGAAAACAAGGAATGGAAATGAGGAAAGAAAAGAGAAAACGAGGAGAGGAAGTGAGGAGTGAAAATGAGGAGGAAACAAGGAATCAAGGAGAGGAAATAAGGAGAGAAACAAGAAAAGGAGGAAATGAAGAGAGGAAACAGGAAATTAGGAGAGGAAATCGGTAGAGGAAACAAGAAAATGAGGAGAGGAAACAAGGAAAGAAAAGAGGAAATGAGGCAAAGAAATGAAGAGAGGAAGCAAGGAATTAATGAAAAGGAAACGAGGAGAGGAGGTGAGGAGAGGAACGAGGAGTAAATGAGGAGTGGAAACAAGGAGAGAATAGAGGAAATAAGAAAAGCAAGTGAGGAGTGAAACAAGAAAACAAGGAGTGGAAATGAGGAAAGAACAGAGAAAATGAGGAGAGGAAGTGAGGAGGAAATGAGGAGAGGAAATCGGTAGAGGAAACAAGAAAATGAAGAGAGGAAGCAAGGAATCAAGGAAAGGAAATGAGGAGAGGGAAGAAGAAAATTAAGAAAAGAAGTGAGGAGAGAAAACAAGGAGAAGAATGATTTGAAGTCTCACCCTGCTGTCGTAGGTTTTTTCCACATTCCTCTAAAAAAAAAAAAAAAAACCTGTGCTACATTATGAGTTTTGTGAAGGAGGACTAGGAGTGAACTATGATGTCTATGATGTCTATAATGCAGAACTGTGACTGTATTGTAGGTCTGGGAGAGGCATATGTTGAGTTTTGGTATTTGGACAGGGTCACTGGGCTCATCACAGACATATAGACACACACACAGACACGGGTTGTTTCTTACCGACACATTGCACATGAAGAGGAAGATGGTGATGTTCTTCAGGATCTGCCTCTTCCTCCCGGGCGTCACGTTGAGTCGGTGTCCCACAGGAAGCGTGACGTCGGTGTGCTTCCTGCTGAACGCCGCACTGTTCTCCACCGCCTCTCCCTCCAGAGCCGCGCAGCGCTTGTCCTGCGTCTCGTAGCCGCGGTTCACGATGCCGTCGTACGGAGGGACCGCGGGCGCCGGCGTCACGGAGAAGATCTCGGGCACGGGCCCCTCGTCCGGATCCCTGCGTCTGCGGTACAGCGACTCCACGATGAACAGGTTCTGCACGCACTTCTCCAGCACCAGCAGCAGCGAGTACGCCAGACAGATCCAGCGGAAACTGGGAGAGCCCCGTCCGGCCGCCGCCACCGCCACCACGCTGCACCACGACATCAGCCACGAGCCCAGAGACGAGCCCAGCAGCAGCTCCGTGTCCAGCTGACGCGACGGGTTCGAACCCGTGTCCATGGGCCAGTCCTCCACGCGGTACACCAGCAGCCCCGCGCCGCTCGCCCCGCACATGCAGCTCAGCATCACCACGCCGTAGCAGTAGAACATGGAGACGGCCGCCTCGCGCGTCTGCTCAGACTTCTCCACGTGGATGAGGTACACCACCAGGACCGTGATGGAGCTGGCCAGAGCCAGCAGACCCAGCAGAGGCCCCAGCAGCAGACCCGGGCTACGTGTGCTGGGACGCTTGCGGTTGCTGTGGCGGTCCAGCGTGCGGCCGATGTTCTTCCACATGACGAACAGCATGGCGGACACGAAGATGTGGTACTCGATGTTGAAGGGGTACAGGTAATACAGGCTGGTGGAGAACATGGAGCACACGCTGGTGGTGCAGTTACAGTGCGGCTCCGCTTCTGCTGAACACACACAGAGAGAGAGACAAGATCAGCGGACAGACGGCCTGAACTCTCATCATAGACAGATGATTTGCTCAAGTAGCATAAGAAAAATCCATTTCCACAACTTAGATCATAGATAGATTGTACTATACTGCCCTCCAAAGGCAAAGTGCAGTAACTACGCCAACACTGAAACTGAGAAAAATGCCTTTAAAGTTTTTACACCAGCTAGTCAAACATGTTGACACTCTCATCTCTGAAACGGGACACAATTTAGCCAGGAGACTTTGCCACAAGACAAAACAATTGTCACAAAGTCCATTTTAAAGGGATAGTTCACCCAAAAATGAAAATGTGATGTTTATCTGCTTACCCCCAGGGCATCCAAGATGTAGGTGATTTTGTTTCTTCAGTAGAACACAAACCCAACTTTTAACGAAAACCGGTGCAGTCTGCCAGCCAAATAATGTGAGTGGATGGGCACCGGACCTTTAAAAGTAAACAAAAACATGCACAGACAAATCCAAATTACACCCTTCGGCTCGTGACGATACGTTGATGTCCTAAGACACGAAACGATCGGTTTTTGCGAGAAACTGAACAGTATTTATATCGTTTTTTACCTTTGATACACAGCCACCTCCGTTTTTTGCGAGCCGCAGGGTGTAATTTTGATTTGTCTGTGCATGTTTTTTTTTTTCACAAAGTCCATTTTAAGCCTTAACTCAATTTTGACCAAATGTGTAGTTACTGCGCTTTGCCTTTGGAGGGCAGTATAACATAGAGAAAACTCAGTACAAAAATAGAAAGCATACAGAAAACACTTCACAATAAAATACTGTTGGTGAAACTGAAATATTTTACTAAACTAAAAACAGAATTTCTATTTTAAAAAAAAAGAGGCTTAATCTTGCTTTATTTCTCATATCTGTCTGTGAAGAGTCCACTGGAGTTAGAAATAGGACTGAAGAAAATCAAGGCAACAGCACAGAGCACATTCATTATTCAAACACAAATGATAAAACAGAAACACATGAATGTTTTTGAGTCTCTGATGCCATCTAGAGAATCAATTCATTCAGTTCATCATAAAACTACAGCAAATGGACAAGAACATCTGCTTAGTGATCAGGAAGAGCCATGGAGGCAGATAGAATGAACAGAGGAGCGAATCGGACATTTTATTTGTGAACATTTGTGTTCAGTTTTAAAAAGCAGATTCACAACATTCTACCTTTTAATCAGATTATTATTACTTTGATTTTTATTTACTAAAATACAGTTTGAAATATTATTACAATTCAAAGTAGCTGTTTCTATGTCAATATCTGTTAAACCAGTGGTTCCCAAACTGGGGTCCTGATATTCTGAGGTAGAGACCTGCGCCGGCTTCCTTTAGAATATGAACTATGCACCCGAGATGCTGCCTCTATGGTTCATACGCGAGAGCATGTCGGGGGAGGCGCGCAGTGGTGGTAAAATAATAATTAATGAAAATAATACCTTTAAAAATGAAAAGAAGATGGTTTTTACGAACAAAACTTTCTTAAACCAGTAATTGGGGTCCTTGGTAATATTATTAGGAAATATGGGATTAGTTTCCATTGTTATGCTGATGATACTCAACTATATATTTCAACAAGACCAGATGAATGACGTCTAGACTGGACTATTCTGCCCTTCAAAGGCAAAACACAGTAACTACACATTTGGTCAAAATTGAGTTAAGCTTTAAATGACAACTGTTTTGTCTTGTGGCAAAGTCTCCTGGTTCAATTTTGTCCCATTTCAGAGAATTGAGAGTGTCAACATGTTTGACTAGCTGGCGTAAAAACTTTTAAAAGCATTTTTCTCAGCTTCAGTGTTGGCGTAGTTACTGCACTTTGCCTTTGGAGGGCAGTATTGTAATGCACTACTAGGTGGCTGTCCTGCATCTTCAATTAACAAGCTACAGGTGTCCAAAATGCAGCTGCTAGAGTCCTTACCAGATCAAGAAAATATGATCATATTACCCCAATTTTACAGTCTCTACACTGGCTACCTATTAGGTTCCGTATCACTTACAAAATACTACTTCTTACCTATAAGGCCCTTAATGGTTTAGCTCCTGCATACCTAACTAGTCTCCTACTACGCTACAATCCCTCACGCTCCCTAAGGAGCAAAACTCTGGACTTTTAGTAGTACCTAGGATAGCAAAGTCCACTAAAGGAGGGAGAGCCTTTTCACATTTGGCTCCCAAACTCTGGAATAGCCTTCCTGATAACGTTCGGGGTTCAGACACACTCTGTATGTTTAAATCTAGATTAAAAACTCATCTCTTTAACCAAGCATTCACATAATGGATCTCATAACGTTGTACTTCAGTTACATCTGATCACATGCAGATCAACATTCTTCAGCTTGGGCTAAACACACAAATTTTTGCTTGGTTGGAACAGCAGCTACGCTAATTATTTCTCTGTAACATCCCGTGGTAACTAGGAAATCCACAAGATTCAGTCTGGATTCAGAATACTCGAGAAGGGATGATGCCAACCCCTCAGAGGACCTCAGATGATGCCAGACCTGAAACAACATACAGCACTACACCATCCTGCTACAAGTCTGATTGCAACATAATCATTACTGTTAATAGTGTTCATCATCTGTTTGATTACACCATTACTGATTTTAACATACATCTATACCACATGTACTCATGCAGTAGTCGCCACTAGTAAGCTACTAAATATATTGTAGAAACCTAAATTTTCTGTACAGCTGCTTTGCAACAATTTGTATCGTAAAAAGCGCTATACAAATACACTTAAACTGAATTAATTAATTTATAATTTATTTATTTATTAATTTATTTAGACCATGGTATTGTGGCAGAAAAGTTGAATATTCATATTGAATTTTATTATATTAATAATGTACTAAATATATTAAAGGAGTAATGGAATATAATCACAGTTATTCTGTTAGTCATATCAGTTGTTTGCTGTGCATTTATACTTAAAATGAATGTTTTCAGGATACTGTTTTTCATAGCAAATATTATAGAAACCATAAAGTTAGGCTATTTAGTGCTGTACCCATGGCTATGCACATCTGCATCCCAACTCAAGCTCCTGCTACTCTCAACTCAAGCTACTGACAAATGTGCATTTCTAAAACTTGTAGTATATATATTTATTTATTTTGGGGGGCTCAGATTGTCATATCCGCACGTGGGGGGGTTGGGAACCACTGTGTTAAACTGTTATTTATTTCTGTGATGCGCAGCTGAATTTTCAGCATCATTACTCCAGTCTTCAGAAATCATTCTAATATACTGATTTGCTGCTCAACAAACATTTATAATTATTAGCAATGTTGAAAACAGTTGTGCTGCCCAATGTTTTTGTGGAAACCATCCAGTGTTAACTAGCTACTAAGTAATTAGTGTAATTCAATCATTTTTGCTTTTAAAAAGTAAAGTAAGGGATTCTTATTTTTCTCATCCATCCATCCATTTTCTCAACCATCAATGCCAATAAAGAACTTTTATTATAAGAGTGACAAAACACACACCTGCTCGAGCGAGAGAGAATCTATAGAGGAAAAACCCCAGACTCCTCCCACAGTGAGCAGAGCACTCTCAAAAACCTTATTGTCCACTCTCTCTCTCTCTCTCTGACACACACACACACACACACACACACCTGTGGAGATATTGGCGTATCCCAGCTCAGTCAAGCGTCTCCTCTGGTTGTTGAGGAAATGTTCAGCTTCTGACATCACTCCATTACACCACAGCAGCAGGTTAGTGAAGACAGCATGAATCACTCCAAACCTGCTCAACACACACACACACACACACACACACACACACACACACACACACACTTTTACTGCATTAAATAGTACACTTGGAACTATGCAGTGAACTTTTGATAATAAAAAAAAACATCTATCAAAGGCATGAATGCAAATGTGTGTGAATCAGAACTTCTCCTGCATCTTCAGGACTGAATCTCTGCTATTTGTTCTCATTTGGAATAAAAGCATCTTCATCAAACACAGAGAAGTGTGTCTGTACCTTTCAAACGTTTCATATTTCTTGATGACGTCTTTAATGTGAAACCAGAGGAAATGCACCTGCAATCAAGAGCAAACATTATCAGCTTTAGAGCTGAACTGAGGAACTTTACAACATTCACACTGCAGTGAACTCAACTAATGTGAATAATGACTCTATTACAGATGAAACTGAATTTGTTTCGCAACTTAAAATGAACAGTTTACTGTTTATTTCAGTCCCAGTGGATAGAAATGTTCTAGGAACGTTTTGCTAAAGTTTCCATTAAGTTATGAAAACGATATGTTCTCTAAAGGTTTTTCTTGGTTATATGAATGTTAAAGGAACGTTTTCATTTTATCATTGTACAAACATTATGGGAACGTTCTGAAACCAGTAGTAACATTTAAACATCAGAAAAACGTACCATGTATGATGAATTTGTTTTAACATTATTAAAGAGCAGATATATTTTGAACGAACGTTCTTTTAAGTTTATTTGAAGAACGTCTGTTCATAACTTTGAAACTTGAACTTTGTTATCTGGAGTGAAGCTGCTTTGAAAAAAAAAAAAAAAATCAGTTCAAAGCGCTGAAATACATGTGACAGGTGCGCGCTCTCACCTGAGATATAGTGTGCAGCGCGTGTACGATGGGATAGACTCCGAGCACAGCGGAGATGCAGGAATGATATCCGACGAAATATCCGATGCGGAACGCGTCCATGATGAGCGACAGTAGCGCCAGCATCGTCAGCCCCCCTGAACAAACAGCACAATCATTTACTGTCACACGCTCACACAGCAAGGCTAGGTTTAGTGGTGTGTAGTAGTGGCAAAAGCGCTGCTGACGCGCGTCACCTCGGATCCAGCTGGTGCCCGCGTGCGCGTCCCTCTCCGGCACCAGGCTGCGCTCGCGCTCCCTCCGGATCATGTAGCAGAGCATCCACACGAGCTGCACGAGCATCAGCGCCGTGATGAAGGCCAGCAGGTGCTCCTCCTTCACCGCAGGGCCGTGCTGGGCGAGCGCGAGCATCACGGACACGCCGATCAGCAGCAGGTTGGTCCCGTACTGCGCGCTCAGCGTCTCCGCGTTCTTCTGCGGGTACGTCTTGGTCAGACTCACCTTGAGCTTGGAGAAAAGTTTCTTCTCCGCGTTCGAGGATGAGGAGGACGAGGAACCGGGGCTGTATTTGTTGAGACACATGATGTCCAGGCCGCTGTGCTCCACCATGGTGCCGTCGATCAGCAGCAGCAGCGGCTCCGGGGGAACGCCGTCAGGGATCGGAAGCGCGCCGAGCCGCGAACATGCTCAATGCGCGTCCATCGCCGCTATATACCTCCTACAGAGCTGGGCAGATTAACACGGATCGCGTTTCATTCATCTGCGAGCTCCTGGAAAAGCGATGTAAGGTGCCAAGAATCGCTGAGAAACGCTTGCGCGCCAAACTTCACCGAGCATCCGTTCGTCCAGACGCGCGTCTCTCCGTTTCCAGCCGCTCCTCCTCACCCCGCGGTCAGATGTGAAGCTCCAGTGCGCTTTTCCTCGGCCTCCAGCGAGCTTTCAGGATCTCGGGTTTCACTGGTCAAAGGCTCTTTATGGACGGCCCTTTGTTGACCGCAGACTCGTATAACGGCTGCACCATCAGAAGAATGTGGTCAATATGAATCTGCGTGCGGCATTAAAGGCGGATTGCGAAACGCGGCTGAAATCATTGTGTCGAAGCGCTTGAAGAAAAGTTTGCGAGAAGAACCCGAATTTGACGGTGTGCTCGATTACAGAGAGACCCACAATTAGATGAAACCGATCCGGGCCAGAGAGCTCCAACAAAAGAGCTTCTATTATAACGGCTCTGACCTGGATTAACGTGCGCACAAACCCGCATCAGCCTCAAATCATCCCGAGCAGTCAGTCGCACTGGAGCTTGGCTCCTCATGATCCGGATCAAAGGTAAACGAGAAGCACACGCTGGTTTCCGCTCATCGACCCCGCAGACCTTTGATAAACTCTTGACAGATGCGATCACGCGCTTATCACCATCATCATCATCATCATCATCACCATCATCTTTATCATCACAGAGCCATTCTCTCATAATGTCATCAGCAGCGGTTTGATCACGAGCGCTGTCCTACAGTCCAACTAAAGTTAATAAAGATTACTGGAGTAACTCCACTTTACATTTTCAAATCAGTGCGTTAGTTGGCGTTTCTAACTAATTTACTAGCAATTCTGAGTGAAAATTGTTTCTACAACATTTTATTAGCGAACCGCAAGATTACAGAAACTAAATTCTATGGATGCGAATGGAATTTCTGTTAGAATTCGGAATGGGATCAGATCATAAGATCGATGATAACTGGAGTTCATTTTAAAGTCTGTTTACACAAGAGCCCATATGATTCATACATTCATACCAGTGGCGTTGGATCTTTTTGAAGATGGACCATTCACTTAACAAATAAAATATGTTTTATACATTTTTATTTGTTCTCCAAGTACTAGAAATCCAACTGTCCATGATGAAAAAATGTCTTTAGTAGGTAGTTTACTGCTTACCTTATGTTTTTGTTCGCCTAAACGCAGTTTTAAGCCTAGTTTGATGTTTTTCGGTATGTAAATAAATAGCCAGATCGCGAACAGATTCAATCACCCATGCAATCTATCTTGTTCCTAAATGACAGCATTCAGCTATGTCTATTAAAGCCTTCGATCACAATGTGACATTCAAACCTGCGTTCGCGCTGCCCAGAAACAACAGTTTAATGCACATGAAACATTTACACAGGCTTTTGTATCACCGTTTCTGTGTTACAAACATCCAAATAATCACAGAAGTACTGGAATAAAAGTTTATAGTTCGGATATAAACACACTGTTGTCTACAGTAGCGAACAAAATAGCATAAATCACCTTTTTAAAAAGTGACGACACTTTAAATAAAGATTGTATCAATTACAACAGAACCCCAGCAAGTGGCGACAAGTGACTGATGGTGAAGAAGAGATTCGTTCAAAAAACGTTGATTCATTCAGAAATGAAACAAGTTGCTTCTTTATGAGCGAG
Source organism: Garra rufa (assembly GCF_049309525.1). NCBI lineage: Eukaryota > Metazoa > Chordata > Actinopteri > Cypriniformes > Cyprinidae > Garra > Garra rufa. The sequence goes on along the minus strand of NC_133376.1, from coordinate 40,307,111 downwards.
TCCTTGAATCATTTGTTCAACTTTTTTAACAATTCGTTGAATATTGAATATATTTGCAGAAATTTTAGTAGAAACTCTAAATTACATGTTATTTAAAAAAAATTTTTTTTCGGAATCATGGTAGGAGAATAGTGATATCAATTTTAAAAATAAAATTGTTATTCTCCCTTTATCCAAAATCGGGCAGCTCTGTGTGGTAATTTATACACATGTAATGTAAACAAATAAATTACTTTAATTTTAGATAAACTATCAAAAATTTGGTCAGTGAGGTTCAGCATCCAGAACATATACATTTATTTTGTGCTAAGTATTCTACAAATATATTTACATATTTATGTGCTTAATAAAAAAAATACCCTGCAGTTGTACTTTTGGTATACTAAACTGGTACACCTAAAGTGTGCTAAATCAGAACAACTAATTTTGTGCTTAATGGACTTTAATTTAAGTAATTGTATAGATGTAGTGCTTAAGTCAAACTTAAGCCAGCTACTGTATATTTGAGTTTGTTAAAGTCGAACTATTGCAAGTATACTTCAGGTACACTTTAAATATCTTGCATTTAAAAACCAATATTATACAGAGATCATACAATCTTTATTAATAGTGATATTAATAGGGGGATAAGCCCCTCATCTCTCCCAACCCTAGCAATGCCCCTGATTCATACAGGTAAAAAAGATGATGCACGGGCGCATTGTATTTTACATTTCTTTTCTTTTTTTCAAAAAAAAAAAAAAAAAGTTTTCTGTCATATACTAAACCTGTAGCTATATGACTTTATAATCAACGATTCGCCGATAATCATTCACCGAAACAGCTCCGCTGCCTTAAAACTTCAACGTTTTAACAACTGCAATATAAGATAAAGTTGATTAAAGTATGTAACTACACATTAATCCCGAATTATAATTGCTGTAATATCGGGTAAAATTCATTAAAATTGCAATCACTAGAATGATGCTCATTTAAACAGATTTACAAATTACGAACACATTCCTGCTGTAGTTAGGGGAGAGTGGGGTAAGATGAGCCATTTTTACTTATGTGGGAGAATGAGGCAGAAGTACAATGAGCAATTTCCTATCATTTTTAATTATCAGAATGTATCCATGAGGAAGGGTTTTAAAATGATGTCTTATAAAAAAAAAGTTGTCCTGTATTTCAATTGGCCCCAGTTTAGGGGTAAGTTGACCCGAGTCCGTGGTGTAAGACGCTCCATCTCTAGGTCAAAGCAAAAACTAACATAATCACATTTCATTTTAAAGTCATATTGCTTTTCTTAAAGCTAACTTACACAACATTAAACATATAAACACATCAAATTAATTTTAAATTTCAATCTTCAGTTGTTTGCATTTCTGAAACTGTGTTGAACACCAAAGGTTAACCTTCACAAAAACAGACTAAACAGAGAGTTTGAGTAAAATTAAATAAAAACTAATTAAGAATGGTGGAATAAATGTGACTGAAACTAATGAAGATCTCAAAAGATTCTTTTCTGCAGTATTGAACAGGCCATTAGAGACTACAAGTGGACAGATATATCTGATTATAATGTGATGGAAAGCATCTTCTGGTTCTCAGAGAAGGATTTGGTCTCTATCAAATACACTACAAGTAATATCTATATATATGATCAACTAAACCAGTTGCGTAATCTCACATTAAAATACCAGTTCATAGTTCAGAGATGTAACTTAACTTCAGTGCCTTACGGTGGAGTAAGTTAAAGTGCTGGCTCAACTTACCCCACATCATTTGGCTCACTTTACCCCATAGCTGGCATTTTGGAAAAAACTAGCTAGCTTATTAATTCAGGCTAATGTTTAGCTAAATGATTTTTATACGTTGCTGAATCACCTATATGCATCATAAATGTTTTCAGACCTGGATAAATTTGTTTCGATGTAACAGTCATTACATCTGTTATGCCAAAACTTTAACAGTTTTTAAAGTAAATGGGTGCGTTCCACTCCTCCCACTTGTTTCTTCTTTTCACATTCTGGCAAAAATGATGTACGATTCCAGAATACAAGCTCACATGACAGTAAAAGTGTACAGTTGTCAAGATACAGGGGCTGGGTCAACTTACCCCACTCTCCCCTACAGGAACGGATACCACTGTTAGATTGCGCTTCTTTAGCTGCTACAGCTCAAGTTAACCAAAGTTTAAGTACACCACATTGCCAAAAGTATTGGGATACCCCCTTCTAATGAACAGGTTTGTCCTATTCATTAGTCCTAATCTCAGTTGAACACCTCTGGAGTGACTTTAAATGCAGATCTTCAGCCAAAAACTCCAATGACTTGCACATACACTATATGGGTAAAAGTATTGGGACACCCCCTTCTTTAGAACAGAAAAGGGCACTTCCTAAACTCTGGCAACAAAGATGGAAACATAATTAATGTATTATAAATAAATAATAAATAAATTTCTGTTGCAACAGTTTTGGAAGTGTCTAAAATGACTGCACTGTGCAAGTCATTGGTGTTTGGTGAAAAGTTTTTGGCTCAAAATCTGCATTTAAAGTCACTCCAGAGGTGTTCAGCTGAGATTAGGACTTGGTTTACTGCAGACCAGTCAAGTTCTTCCACACTGACTGAATCAATCATTTCTATTTGAACCTTGCTTTATACAGAGGCACTGTCATGTTAGGATAGAACATGTCCCGTCCAAACCGTTGCTACAAATTAAATATCATAATAAATGATATTAAATATCATTATATGCTTAAACATTAGGATTTGTACTCAGGGAAATGACTAAAGTAGTCAAACCTGTTCATTGGAAGGGGTGTTTCAATACTTTTGGCAATATAGTGTAACTAGTTTACACATTTTCCAAAAAAAGGACTATTTTGACAATTATGATATAATTGAAGTTTTAAAAGCCCTAAAAGTCGTCAATAGTTTAATTCAAAGCACCAACAGCATCAGTACAGGACTCAAGCCGCACTAACACACTATCTGTAGAGGTTATGTTTGCTGGAGCTCAACCCTTAACCCAGCCATAACCCTCACACAAACCCGCTGACCACAGCAGATTCACAACATCATGATCTGATTCTCAATCAGCCAGATGCACTCTTTCACACATCTGCACCTCATTTCATGAAGACCTTATTGCTAATGTTTCCATCTAAACTCCATTCAGTGTCAATTTCAAATCAAGAACAGCAGGTCTTACAAACCTTAGTCATGATAGAAGTTAACTCACAGATTGACAAGCGCTCAGTATATGTCAGAAACACTTACCTTCGGCTTTCATGTCTTTTCACGCTTCAACTGAGGCCGTTCACTCATTAGACGGCTGATTTCTAAACTCACAATCAGAGCATCAGATTCTAAAGTTGCAGAAAGCATGAAGACACAAACAAAACATCTGAGCTCACAAACACATCATCGAAACATCATCCAGCGGAAAATTCTGGGAGAAAACCTGTCAGATCCACCAAAAACATTAAAAACCTAAAACCAGCGCAAAACATCTGAAGTAGTGCTGTTCAATTATTATATGAACGCTGGGAGGCTTTTCAATTCGAGTTAAACAATTGCTGTGATTCACATG
>NC_133376.1:40263534-40288534 GCF_049309525.1 Garra rufa | reverse complement strand
GACTCGTGACGTATGACGCTCGTGAGGTTCAAGTGAGTCGCCTGACGCTCGCGATCCGAATCGAGTCGGACTCTTTTTTAATTTATTGCAATAACAACAGGGGAACAGAGTCTAAATACAGTATGACAACAGTACAGCAATACACGAGTCTGTAAAACAATACTATCCAAAAAGTTTTTCATTAACTATATATAATACATCAAGTAGCCTATCCTCTTTAGTAGTTGAGATGTCTGAACAGCTTTATGTTTGTTCTGTATTGAGTTAGAAATTCATAGAAAATCTTTAAATCAATGGAAAATAGTCCAGCATTTGGTAGTCAACATACATTTTGTGTTGTGTATATAATAGTTTCCAAATAAAATAAGAATTTTAATTATGTTGTCCATTTGCACTACACCGGTATCACAGTCCAAAAACAAGACCGTTATATCATGTAAAACCATTTAAAAAGAATCAAAGAAATTTGGACCAAAATAGTTTAGTATAATTACAACTGAAAAATAAATGAAAAATAGTTTCCGACTCCTTTTTACAAAAACAACGTAAGGGCAAGAACCCTTCTTTGAACTTACTAATAAAAGTATTACATGGACAATATCTACACTGTAAAAAGTTTTCACCAGATTCAACTTAAAAACCTAAGTTCAGCAGCTGCTTTAAGTTTTTAAGTTAAATCAGCTTAAAACTACAAGTCATTTCAACTTATTACAATAAAAATGAGTTGATATAACTTGTGAGTTTAAATGAATTTAACTTAAAATCTTAAGGCAGCTGCTAAACTTAAGTTTTTAAGTTGAAACTGGTGAAAACTGTTTACAGTGTATGAATTATTTTAAAATTATTGACTTTATTAGGAATTATTCATATCTAACCACGATTCTGAAGTAAAAGCGAGGGATAATCCTGTTTTTGGTTAAAGTTTTCCTAAGATAAAGGTTATTGAATTTTTTATCCCTGATAGAAAGGTCCCCGACTGTAAGATCTGTCTTGAGTCAAACTCATTTCACTTCTCATCAGCAAACTGGAAATTTCTTTGAGAATTCAGAATTCCGCTTCTGTCCGAGAGAGCAATTATAACCACACAGCTCCAGTTTAGTTTGCATTTCTTATATTCAGCACACGTTATTGGTAATTGGTTGATGAATCAGATAACAGCACAAAATCTTTCAATGTTTCATTTTTAGTTCATCTGTTGAATTTCCCTTAGAACTGAAATGTGATATTTGAGACACATGACAAGGCGTGCACATTTAAGTATTAATTACATTTATCAAAAAATACTAATAACAAAATGTAAAAAAAAAAAAAAAAACTATCAGTGCCAATCACTGCCATTGGGACAAAAGATGTTTTGTGTGCATTTCTCCTGGCCATAATGTGCAGCACTCAGATGGACATATTTCAGATTCAGAATGAAGAGGATGAGTATTTGTAGGCAGATGCTCAATCGCAGTGATTTTAAAGTTGAATCTGCAATCTGAGTCTTGTGATGAGGAAACGTGTAGAGGAGGAACGACGGCTGAATTTACCCTGGTCAGCGCCGTAACCCTACACTACTGGAGCATTGCTCATTGTGCTGGAAAATGAAAAGCTTCTTTTAAAGACTGACCTGCATTTGACTGATTTGATGAATGACTCTGGGTTGAGCAATGAAGGATTTTTACCAATTATTCGCACATTAAAAACATTACAGTAAACAGATATTTTACATGCAAACAAAGTGTTGCCAGAAAATAGGAAAATAACACTGTTAAAGCTGAATAATTCATCACTTATGAACCAAATTCAGTTTCAGCCATAAAGCAGATCAACAGAAGACAATATTCAGATCAATTCAGTTCAAGTTTTGTTCTCATCTGACAGTGCCAGTGCAGTGGATAATATCACTGAATATGAAATGCCTTTCAACCCCAATTAAGTCACTTTAAAGAGAATGATCTGGCCTTTTCGATGAGTAAATTAAGGAGATTTCCAATTTTTTCCCCAGTCTGCAAACATGAATCCTAAAGCCACTGTGTTTTATTAAACCATAAGGCGCTTCATAAACACTACAGCTACTGTGAGGATGTGAGTTTACATGCTTGATGAATCAGACATCTATTGTAGTCTTTGTGTAGAGACAGAGCATTCATTGTATTTGCTGGATCGAATGGAGAGCTGTGCAGAAGAAAGACTGCATACACCAAACAGCAACACTTTATATATATTTACATACAATAAATCAGACACTGTCACTCATTATTCTACATGCCAATGAAATGAAAACTCCTGCTGTTCTTCACACAAAGATAAAGCAAGGTTCTTCGATGAAGTAAAAATGGTTCTTCTAATCTATGGCATCACTGTAAAAACCATTATATACGTTTGATTGCAACATATAAACATTGCTAATAATAGTGTTCACCATCTGTTTGATTTCGTCATTAACTAACTGATTTTGACTTTTTACTTGACATAGTCACCACTGATAAGCTACTTGTTACATGTCTCCTACTGTTTGTTCTCTTTGGATTGTTTTGTTTTGGTTTCTCCCATTGTCTCCCCCTGTTGATCTGTTGACATCGGTTTCTTCCGTTGCCCATTTATGGACCTCTTGTTTGTGTTTATTTGCAGTATTGTCTACACCTGTCTTAGTCATTAGTCTAAGCCTTCATAAGTCTTTTGTTCCTGAGTTTCGGTGTCCTGTCTTAATGTTATGTTGCTTGTGTTACACTCTGGATTCCTGTATATCATCATTAAATAAGTTTATTTTGTACTCTTGCTTCTCTTGGACTCCTCACCTCCCAGCAATTGTAACAATACCACTAAATATATTGTAGATTGAAGGATTTTGTGTAGTGGTGATGTGGAAATGATACACACTGGGGAAGCAAATCAGCCTTATAAATGATTTATCACTATCCAAACCCAGAAAACAAGTGAATGAAGAAACAATATTTCTATTAAAGTCGGCATGAAGTGAAAATCCACCCTGTTTTCTCAATCCACGTTATAGATCTTAATGTGAGCAATCCATTCGTGATGTTTAATCAGAATCATAGCAGATCTTCTCCAATCGTTTAGTCTCTTAAACTCCGCCCCTCAAGTTCATGCTCAACTGAGAGCCACGCCCACATCTCAACAGCCAATCAACAACCGATGCACAGAACCACGTCCCTTCATACATTTATGGTTTTTGATATTCTGTTACGCTCACAAGATGAAAGAAAAGACCTGGCTCTGCTTCTCAGTTTTATCTCAAGTATATTTCAACAAAGACAGACATGCAAATTATGTTTGAAAAGGACCATACATTAAAAGTGAATAATCAATTATTTTTCTGTGGGGATGCACTGTGGAAATAGTGTTTTGTGCGCTTGTGTTTGCCGTGAGTTCAGCAGGTGCGTGAGCAGCTGAGCGTCACCTGTAGCGGGTTCAGGAGGTCAGCTGTTCAGACCGCAGCACAGGTGAGCACAGGTGTGGAATACTGTATCCTGCCAACAGCCGCTCTCTAAATACAGCTCAGATTGAGTTTCCTGCCAGCTGGAGCCCAATCCATCTGGAGCTCAACGGATCCAAACACACTGAGACCACAAACTGCAGACTGAGCAAATTATGCAGCAGTGTCTAAAACACCAGACTAAACCTCTGCTCACCGATGACATCTGATCAGACTAGTGGACAAAAAACATCCTGGATACACACCGAAGAGTTTCTTTTATTGCACTTTATCTATTTGTGTCTGGAGAGTTTTTTCTCTTACAAACACCAAACTTTAAAGGGGTCATCGGATGGCCATTTTCCACAAGTTCATATGATTCTTCAGGGTCTTAATGAAAAGTCTATAATATACTTTGGTTAAAAATCATCAATAGTAGTGTAAAAAACACCCTTTTACCTTGTCAAAATCAGCTCTGCAAAAACTCAACTCATTTTATTGCATGGACCTTTAAATGCAAATGAGCTCTGCTCGCCCCGCCCCTCTCTGGGATTATGAGACGTAATGTTTACTTTAGCTGCATTTAACTGAGTTTAGCTTTATTATTAAGAAAGGCCATTTGCAAAGATGCATATAAACCCTTCTACTCACTTCTGCTGTGGGTGAAGCTGCATTAGGAACGATTCACACGAACATAGACGCATATGTAGATCGGGATCAGAGTTATTCTCTGCGTCTTCAGCGGCTCAGATGTGGGGAGTAAATGATGACTGCTGTGTTCATCATTACATCCTCAATCGCTCAATTAGAGTCTTCCTCTGCACCTGAGTCACACAATGGCGATCGGAGTCGGACTGTTTCGGCTCGGTGAGGGCGGGGCTAAGGTAAGGCGCTCGTGTCAATCAACTATCGTGGGAGGGGCCTCTGTCTGTGTGCTGTCACACCCACAAGAAGCTGAGAATGACCTGATTACTTTTAAAGATTAAAAAAATACCACTGGGTGTACCAAATTTTACAGCTACTTTGCTTTTTTAAGACTCAGTTCAAGATTACAGACATCAGACCTTCTGCTTTTGATCATCTGATGGTTCTGGCTTCTTAGACCCATGATGGACGTCCAAAACATTCATCCTCATCGATGTCTAAGGAGAAACAAGCCAGAACCGAAGCTGAATCGAGTCTCTGAGTGTGGAGACATCTGTGAATCTGGAAAACTGTAAAGTGATGGTGAGCGATGATGAAACCCAATAACTGCAGAAGTCTGATCGATAAACCGATCGAGCGCCGGTGTCTGATTAACACACGAATGCAGCGAGGCCTTCCGATATCCAAAGATGAATCGAACAAATCAGCCAGACGCTAGATACGCGGCGATTAGCTTACCTCTTATCTTCAGCACAAACCAGAACTCAAACAGAACCTGGATTGTGTCTGTGCGTCCGCGGCTTCATGAGAGTATCATGTTCTGAGCCCAGCTTTACGCTTCATAATGCGGCTCATTCAGAACGTCAAACTTCCCTCCGTGTGTGCGAGATATTCTGAGAAGAAGCTGAGCGCATTTGATTCTCACCCAAACAGACAATAAAACCAGACTTACATTTCCTGCTGCTGCGGTAAACCTGGGTCTCTGCTCCTGTTTCCCAGAGGCCTCTGGGGCAGCGATGAGGAGAACAATAGCGTTCTGTGAGGACACTTTATCAGAGACGTATACCTTACATACTACACACACACACACACACACACACACACACACACACACACACACACACACACACACACAGCTCTGGTTCTGCTGACTCCAGTGATGAGGTTTCTAGAGTCATGGCTCAACATTTCCCACAATCAAACTGCATGTCAGTGATGATGAACGCTGCCAGTGAAACGCTCATCAAATGCTAAAAGTCAACATTATGTGTTAAAAATGCTCAAAATCAGCATTTTGCCTGAGGATGATCTGCAGAACATGTGTGTAACCCTTTTCTTAACCCTAGGGGTTAATTTACTTATTTCTCTAACAAGAGTCCTGGATTCCCGGCAATTAGATAGTGAATTAGGCCGGTAGAGTGTTTCTTTTCTTTCTTTATTTACAACAAATGAAATGTAAGGGATTTTTTCCTCTTGTACAAATTTTACTCAATCCCTTTACTACAGATAAATTAAATAATTAAATTTCTTGCTAATCACAAGAATTCTGGAACTTAGTAAATTAATTAATTTGCCAGACTCAAGGAAATATAACAATACAAATGTTAAAGAGAAAAGTAACAAAGATGGATTTATTTTTCTTTACATGAATGTATTAAGTAGTACCAGTAAATCAAGAAACCAATAACAACGTTCTCTTTAAGGAAAGCAGATAAACAATTCTCCCTGATGTTATTCGAATTGCTTCTTTTAAATAAAATATATAAATCTCTTTTGTAGTCTCAGAACGATTCTTGTTCTTTCCCAATTATTACGCTCTCCTCTTCAACCTTAGCTATATTTCTATTTTGGAACACTGTAACTCAATGTAGAACTCGATTCCACTAAAACACTTTGTTTCTTATAGAACCCCATAATAATAAAAAAAACAATATCTCTTTCAAGATTCGTTATACACTTGAGAAAACACCGCAGTTCAAACCACACACATTGTCTTTCAGTACTGTATGCACGTTACATATCTTACGATCCGTTAAATGTACGTCAGTCAAACAGTTCAAATGTATGCGAGTCAGTCAAACAGTTCAAATGTACGATCGATCGTATCGTTGGGGCCCAGGACGTTGGTGCACATTAATCAGATGATCAATTTAAAGTAATCCAAGACGAAAATGAAGTCACTTACGTTCATCCAGTTGACAGTGAAACAACATTACGTTCCTTACACCACGAATACTCAGCGTCCCCTAACGATCCATCTTGAACTTGATATGAAATCAGACGATCCACGTCCAGTGATGAAACACACGATCTGTCCAGTTCTGCACGCAATTCCGAAGTCCTCCACAAAGATGGCTGATAAGTCTTCAAACACAGTTACTGTTCGTGACTGCAATCGTCTCTATAGCCGCTAGGCTATCATCACACACAGCATAACTAATTGACTCACAGGAGCACGGAAAACAAAGATGAGTTGCACGTAAGAAAATAACATAAACAAGCGTCGTCACTCTATGCTTTGGGCCGTATATTACAATGAATATAGTAGTCTCCAAATGGATGATGATACACTTTTCTCAATAGAGACAGCCGATCTCACTGGCAGCACACTCTTTTTCCATGTGCGATACTTCTTCCTCATTACGTGACTCACGTTATGACGCAACCTCAAGCTCAACAGTCACTGGCTTGTAATTATACACCTGTATTAAACATGCTTTTCATTGGATATAAGCAAATCACATAATTGTTGCATCAACTTTCAAAATAAAGAAAAAATACAATAATAGAAAATACATTATAATACTTTGTATTATTTCTGACACAGAGCATATTAAACACAGGTATAATTTAGGAGTCCCTACACACTCCCCCCACCAAAAATCCAGTATGTCCCCATGCTGGTTACTAAATGACTACGCACTGATTAAATGGTAACCATCTGGTTATAAGGCAGAAGTACAGGTTGGTTGTTACATATTTTACACAAGGCATTTGGATTACACCACCAAGCATGTGAACTCTTGTAACCCCCAGCAACTCTCACTTTAGTTGCTGCTACATTAACACCACAGTGTCGAGAGGATACAGACTGTATGTATGGCACACCCAGCTTATCATAGGTAAATCTGGTATTAGGCCTCCTCTCCCTACTTGATCTACGTACTTCAGGAGGTACAATCTCTGGCTGAGTTTCAGTATCAGTAGGAGTAGTAGTCTGTAAGGTACTCTCGTGAGCTTCAGTCATGATACCATCAACTACAGTATTTCTATCTTCAGCTTCAAGCTGACCATCAGAAATTTCACTCCTACATGGAATTACTGGTATTTCTGAAACACTGTGAGCGTCACCAGACTCTGAGCCTTCTATAGCTTGTACAGCAGTTTCACTTGGTATCTCCTCTGTCACTCGAGAAGGAATGTTTGCCACATCCTCAGCATAAAACCCAAACTCAGATTCTGAATCTGAAGAACTACATTCTTGTGGGAAGGCATCAACTACAAGAGGTGAGTTTTCTGACTGAGTAGTTTTACGCTTCTCTTTCGTTCTCCTACGCCTCAAAGCTCTAGGTGAGGGAGTAGGACTAAGATCTACCTGAGGACTTAACCTGACTTCCTGTCCTAAAGGCAAGAGATGATTTCGATGCATGACTTTAGCTGGTCCATTACCATCAGCAGGCTTCAAACGATACACTGGAATACCAGACAATTGACTCTCCACTACATAGGGATTTGCACTCCACCTATCTGCAAGCTTTTGTTTTCCTTTGAGGCCAAGGTTTCGAATCAGAACTCTATCACCAACATTCAGACTATGGTAGCGGACCTTCTGATCATACCTTGCTTTATTACTCTGATTCATCTTCTCAGAGGTAGCCTGAGCTAGCTGATAAGCTGCCTGTAATTCCTGCTTCATCTTGGACACATACTTCGAGTACGACACAGATGATGTATTATCAGCAGAGACACCAAAACAAATATCGACAGGCAATCTAGCCTCTCTGCCGAACATCAAAAAATAAGGTGAGAAACCAGTAGCCTCGTTGGAAGTACAGTTATATGCATGTACTAGATGCGCTATGTGCTGACTCCATTTACTTTTCTGACTAGGCTCAAGGGTGCCCAGCATATTCAACAAGGTCCTGTTAAATCTTTCAGGCTGGGGATCTCCTTGCGGATGATAAGGTGAGGTTCTAGACTTCTTCACTCCTAGCATAGTCAGCATGTCAGACACTAACTGGCTCTCAAAGTCCCTGCCTTGGTCTGAGTGTATTCGAGTAGGAAGACCATAATGTATGAAATATTTTTCCCACAAAGTCTTTGCCACTGTAGAAGCTTTTTGGTCCCTTGTGGGAAAAGCTTGAGCGTAACGGGTGTAATGGTCAGTAACCACCAATACATTACACACATTACGAGAATCGGCTTCGATGGAAAGAAAATCAATACACACAAGGTCCATGGGTCCTGAACTCTGCATGTGAGACAATGGAGCAGCCCTATGAGGCAATGTTTTCCTTTTGATACAGCGCTCACATGTCTTACAGTAAGCCTCGACATCACGCTTCATGTGTGGCCAGTAAAATCGGTCACGAACTAGGCCATAGGACTTTTCGAAACCTAGATGTCCAATCTCGTCATGCAAAGACTTTAACACCGTGCTGTGGAATTGTTTTGGCAGTACAAGCTGTCGTTTCACCCTGTGATCACTCTGCCGAACAGTTCTGTAAAGCAATCCATTATCTACTGACAATCTTCCCCACTCTCGTTTCAGAATCTTCATCTTTGGGTGACTGCTCTGGATGTTACTGAAAGGTTTCTGATCACAAACAGCCTTCCACACTTCTCCGAGGAACGAATCATTTCTCTGAGCCGTTTGCAGCTCACTTGGACTAAGCACGGGTAAATGCTCTGCAGCCACTTCAGTAGTATGAGAGAAAGCTTTAGGAACAGCAGACATATGTGCCCCAGCCTGTTGCACCACACATGAGTAAGAGACATTCCCTGCTCTCCCCTCTGCAGACAAAGTGCGACAAAGAGCCCTTACGCCCGCAGCTGGAATTTCCTGCCACTCATCATCAGCACTTGGGTGAGAATGTGGACGCCTAGATAATGCATCTGCATCGACATTTGTTCGGCCAGGTCTGTATTTCAAACTAAAAGTATAAGTCGTCAAAGCAGACAGCCAACGGTGACCTGTCGCATCAAGTTTCGCTGACTTCATTATATAGGTTAAAGGATTATTGTCAGTTCTAACCTCAAATGGAACACCATACAAATAGTCGTGCAGTCTATCCACAACAGCCCACTTCAGAGCTAAAAATTCCAGTTTGTGGGCTGGGTAGTTTCTCTCTGAAGGGGAAAGGCTGCGACTGATAAAAGCGACTGGGCGTAATCCTTCCTCATGTTCCTGATACAGAACTCCTCCAAGTCCATCCATGCTCGCATCCACGTGCAAAACATATGGCTTTTGTGCATCCGCAAAGGCTAGCACTGGAGCTTGAGTTAGACACTTTTTCAGGGTTTGGAAGGCTGTATCACACTGAGAAGTCCATCGGGATCCAAACGGTTCAGAGGACTTGTAACAGGGTTTGGTGTTACTCACAGGTGAATTTTTGTTTCTCTTCTTCGCAGTACTGGCAGAAGATGGATACCCCTGCAGCAGTTCATTGAGAGGTCGACACAACTTTGAAAAATCCTTTACAAAACGCCTATAATAGCCACAAAACCCTAGAAAAGATCTGAGCTCTGTCACCGTCTGGGGCTGAGGCCAGGATACAACAGCCTCGATCTTGGAAGGATCAGTGGATATTCCATCCTGTGACACAATGTGCCCTACGTAGTTCACAGAACTCCTGCCAAATTGGCACTTGTCAAGGGAGATCTTTAGGCCCTCCTCTCTCAGCCTGTCGAGTACTTTCAAGAGGCGCTCTTCGTGCTCGTCAATGGTTTGTCCAAAGATGATTAGATCATCCAAGTATACTAGCACTTCCAAAAAGTTCATATCCCCGACAGTCCGTTCCATGACTCTTTGGAAAGTGGCGGGTGCTCCACAGATGCCCTGGGGCATACGCTCAAATTCATAGAACCCCACCGGGCAGATGAATGCAGTCTTCTCCTTGTCGGCGTCACTCATGGGTATTTGATAGTATCCGCTCCTCAAGTCGAGAACACTGAACCATCTACTTCCGGAAAGACTATGGAGGGCATCCTCAATGCGGGGCACAGTATACTGGTCTGGTGTAGTCCTTTGGTTGAGCGTCCGATAGTCCACACACATTCTAACCTTCCCGGACTTTTTGCGAACCACGACAATGGGCGAAGCGTAGGGGCTGCGGGACTCTGATATAATGCCACTACTCTGCAATTCTCTGAGGTGCAGTCGCACGTCTTCCAAGTCAGCAGGGGCAAGACGGCGGGATCTTTCTCTGAAAGGGCGTGAATCATGCAACCTTATCTCATGAGTGGTGCTTTTTGAACATCCCACATCCCACTCGTGTAGAGAAAACACTTCCTTTCTCTGCATCATTTTCTCACACAAGCTCTGTTTTGCTTCCTCTGGCATTGGAGAATCTCCAAAATCAAAAGATGCAGGTGTCAAAGTATTTTGTTCAGGTGGATGTTTAGCAGGAAGTTGTGGCACTAAGGATACTGGAAAAACATGGGCAAGAGGAGTTCCTCGCTTCACCCATACTTCTTTTGTAGACATGTTCCTGGCGGTCACTGTGACTCGCTGACTGGACACAACGGATGCTGAATGAAGTTCAGGCCTCACCTCTAGATCATCAGAGTGTGTATCACCAACTGCTGCTCTGTCTACTAACACTAGAGATTCAGTCATCTGACCAGGAAACTTAAGCAGACCAGGAAGCTGCAAAACTTGATTTGGTTTCAGAACAACAGGGTTATGCTTCACGAACCAAACTGTTCCATGCTTGTCTGGGTCATCCTGTGAAACATCCGTCTGTTGAATAGACTCGTAGGCTTCTCTGATTACGGGATGTATGGTTAGCACATTCAAAAATTTCTCACCAGCTTGTTGACGGCAAGACTCAAGCAGCTTCTTCACTAAGCTAGTGTTTGTCCCGAGCAAAATGGCTATTCCTTCCCGTTTCACAGGGTCTGGGCATACAATGGCAAGCGTGTCAATCACTTGATGCACTCCAGCTACACTTTCCGTGAACTCAAGTCTGAGGGGCAGGTATCCATCATAAGGGTATTTATGTGAGCTTAAACCCCAAATCTCAAGGTTTTCCACAGGCTGAAGGTCTAAGTGTTTCAGATAAGTGTCATAAAAACTGCGGTATAATAAAGTAACCTGCGAACCGCTGTCAAGAAGAGCTTTAGCGTAGATACCTTCTATCTGGACTGGCACTTCAGAGACAGGTCCTACTAACCCCTCAGGAAGTTTTGGCTTACCAGCATCAAGCATGAATGAACCACAAGTGGAACGTGTTGTCTCAGGAGCCCCGTGCCGTTCCTTCACTGAGCTCCTGCCCAGTTTCCCTGCAAGCGATGCATCTTTATCAGCTTCTGATTAACTTTCCTGAGGTCCTCTGGTGCTTTGCATTCCCACTTCTTATGTCCATCTTCACCACATTTGTAGCAAAAGATCCCGGGCACTGGTGGCTGGGTGGATTTAGCTTTTTGGGGGTTGTCTCGGTTCACACTCCCAGGGTTTTTACTGGATGGTTTCTGAGGAGCAAAATCAGAAGCACAAGTCACAGTAGCCACGTTCAACAGTTGACTCACCTGGGTAGATAGCTCTTTAACCTCCTTCTTTAGGTTTTGTAATTCAGACGGCACAGATGCCTGGGGAGAGACAACAGTGGCGACCGAAGCTTTAACATTTTCTCTTGCAGCTACCCAGTGTTCTTCCTCACGTATTTCCTTCATCAACTGTGAAAAAGATGGAGGACTCTGCAAAGTGTGAGTCATTCTGATTCGCAACGCAACCATATCATTGGTAAGTGCTCCCTTAATTAGCTGCTCCATTCTGGCTCCATTTATGCCGGCTGCATTAATCCCACCCTTCAACAAGGCTCTGTGGAGAAGTTTGTCTAGGCGGTACAAGAAAGCTGAAAGTTTCTCTCCATTTTCCTGATAAGTGTGACGAAATCTAGCCATAAGGTCAGGGCCACTCTCCGTAGTTCCATATGCAGTCTCAAGGGCAGCTAAGTACTCATTTGCAGTTGCAGATGGGCTACTCACTTTCAAAAACCTGACAATATCAGCAGCAGGACCCCGCAAACTCTCAACAAGGCGTTGTTTCTTGGCAGCCTCTGTGCATTGCCATTCACTGATCATTTGTGCAGCCTGCTCCATCCAGACTTCATATTCCTCCTCACCTGGAGGAACGGGCTTCAGGCCTGAGAACAACCTCAGTTTTCGGTAACTAGGTCCATCAGTAGATGTTTGATTACATCTGTCTACTAATTTACCTATTGCATTAACTAGATCCACACTGATATCAGATTTAGGAGACTGATCTCCCATTACTATGGCCTTTACTTCATCCATAGACTTACCCTCCTGCTGCAATAAGGCTAACAACTTAATCTGAAAGGGGTCACTGCCAGCAGCTGGGTCATCGGCTGATAGACCACCCACAAAGTGAACATGCCAGGGCCCAGCTTCCCGCTCAATACCTATTTCAGGAGGTAAAGTACTTGGATCAAGGTCAGTACTAGTCTCCACTAAAACAAACAGTTGTTTGCCAGTAACGTCACCACGGCGACCACAAATTTTAGTACGACCAAAGACCTTCACTGTGTTTAATACTTTCTCAATAGTGTCATTACTAGCGTCCAAAGGAACATTGCTTAACACAATGGCACGTGAGGAGCTAATGTTCTCCTCTCTACTCCACTGAACAGTCTGAGAGAGATCCATATTTTGAAACTAAAGGCAGGTTGCTAGAAAAAATAAACAGACAAAATTAAAACTGATTCTGGTTACCTTCTACTGCTAACTGAAAAAGAGAAATAAACTGGTAAAACAGGGAAATAGAAAAACACAGTATCCCAGCGGTGCCTCCAAAAATGTAACCCTTTTCTTAACCCTAGGGGTTAATTTACTTATTTCTCTAACAAGAGTCCTGGATTCCCGGCAATTAGATAGTGAATTAGGCCGGTAGAGTGTTTCTTTTCTTTCTTTATTTACAACAAATGAAATGTAAGGGATTTTTTCCTCTTGTACAAATTTTACTCAATCCCTTTACTACAGATAAATTAAATAATTAAATTTCTTGCTAATCACAAGAATTCTGGAACTTAGTAAATTAATTAATTTGCCAGACTCAAGGAAATATAACAATACAAATGTTAAAGAGAAAAGTAACAAAGATGGATTTATTTTTCTTTACATGAATGTATTAAGTAGTACCAGTAAATCAAGAAACCAATAACAACGTTCTCTTTAAGGAAAGCAGATAAACAATTCTCCCTGATGTTATTCGAATTGCTTCTTTTAAATAAAATATATAAATCTCTTTTGTAGTCTCAGAACGATTCTTGTTCTTTCCCAATTATTACGCTCTCCTCTTCAACCTTAGCTATATTTCTATTTTGGAACACTGTAACTCAATGTAGAACTCGATTCCACTAAAACACTTTGTTTCTTATAGAACCCCATAATAATAAAAAAAACAATATCTCTTTCAAGATTCGTTATACACTTGAGAAAACACCGCAGTTCAAACCACACACATTGTCTTTCAGTACTGTATGCACGTTACATATCTTACGATCCGTTAAATGTACGTCAGTCAAACAGTTCAAATGTATGCGAGTCAGTCAAACAGTTCAAATGTACGATCGATCGTATCGTTGGGGCCCAGGACGTTGGTGCACATTAATCAGATGATCAATTTAAAGTAATCCAAGACGAAAATGAAGTCACTTACGTTCATCCAGTTGACAGTGAAACAACATTACGTTCCTTACACCACGAATACTCAGCGTCCCCTAACGATCCATCTTGAACTTGATATGAAATCAGACGATCCACGTCCAGTGATGAAACACACGATCTGTCCAGTTCTGCACGCAATTCCGAAGTCCTCCACAAAGATGGCTGATAAGTCTTCAAACACAGTTACTGTTCGTGACTGCAATCGTCTCTATAGCCGCTAGGCTATCATCACACACAGCATAACTAATTGACTCACAGGAGCACGGAAAACAAAGATGAGTTGCACGTAAGAAAATAACATAAACAAGCGTCGTCACTCTATGCTTTGGGCCGTATATTACAATGAATATAGTAGTCTCCAAATGGATGATGATACACTTTTCTCAATAGAGACAGCCGATCTCACTGGCAGCACACTCTTTTTCCATGTGCGATACTTCTTCCTCATTACGTGACTCACGTTATGACGCAACCTCAAGCTCAACAGTCACTGGCTTGTAATTATACACCTGTATTAAACATGCTTTTCATTGGATATAAGCAAATCACATAATTGTTGCATCAACTTTCAAAATAAAGAAAAAATACAATAATAGAAAATACATTATAATACTTTGTATTATTTCTGACACAGAGCATATTAAACACAGGTATAATTTAGGAGTCCCTACATGTGAGAATTCATCTGTTTGTGATAGTGATAATCAACTTTTTTTTATATCACTTATGCATTCCGTTGAAGAAATAATGGAATGCATAGTTGATATAAAAAACTGAAGGACGAGTCATTTCTTACTGCTAAATTCTGAAAAAACAGATAACAGTTTTAATTATTGGACTTAAAACCTCCGCATGTAATAACCTAAAACCCAGTTTAATACTCAATGGCTGCTCTGTCAATTCGTCATCATCAGTCAGGAACCTATTCGTCCTATTTGATAGCAATCTTACCTTCGAAAGCCACATTTCTAGCATTTGAAAAACCACATTTTTCCATCTCAAAAATATATCGAAATTACAACCTATGCTCTCGATGACAAATGCAGAAACGTTAATTCATGCGTTCATGACCTCAAGGGTAGATTATTGTAATGCTTTATTGGGTGGTTGTTCTGCACGCTTTATAAACAAACTCCAGCTGGTCCAAAATGCAGCAGCTAGAGTTCTTACTAGAACTAGAAAGTATGAGCATATTAGCCCGGTTCTGTCAGCACTGCACTGGCTCCCTATTAAACATCGGATAGATTTCAAAATCTTGCTAATTACTTATAAAGCCCTCAATGGTTTAGCTCCTCAGTACTTGTGCGAGCTCTTATCACATTATAGTCCCTCACGTCCGCTGCGTTCTCAAAACTCCAGCAATTTAATAATACCTAGAATATCAAAATCAACTGCGGGCGGCAGATCTTTTTCACATTTAGCGCCCAAACTCTGGAACAATCTACCTAACACTGTTCGGGAGGCAGACACACTCTGTCAGATTAAATCTAGATTAAAGACCCATCTCTCTAACACATTTCTATAATCCAAATCCGTTAAAGGATTGTTAGGCTGCATTATTTAGGTCAACCGGAACCGGGAACACTTCCCATAACACCTGATGCACTCGTTGCATCATAAGAAGAATGGCAACTACGCTAATATTAGTCTGTTTTGTTCTGATTCCGACGTCACCGTAGCCGCCAGATCCAGTCTGTAGATGAGATCTTAGGTCCCTGCAGTCCCCCGGATCCAGACCGTACCCGCCTCAGATGGTGGATCAACACTTAGAGACGACCTCTACAGCCCTGAATGTCAGCAGAGACCACATCAACTAGATGAAGCCCAGAGACAGATCCCTAACGAAGACCTCTAGACAGCCATCAGGACAAGACCACGGGAACCTGATGAGAAATCTGACATTGGAACAAACTGCTGGTTTGGTCTGTCCAGAGGAGAACTGGTCCTGTTCTGAAGACCACTGAGAAGCAAACAACACTGGAGCCCAAAATATCTTCTTTTGTGTTCTACAGATGAAAGAAACTATTATAAATGATTACATTTATGGACAAAGTGTTCCTTTACAGTTTTTTCGATTCATGAAACAATTCATAATTTTCTCACAGCTACAAACACAATCTCAAAACTGCACACAAACTTGCACAAAAATCAGACTTCCACGTCAAAATCCAGTATGTTAGTCAAACACATGATCTCTTTTATCAGAATTTAACTTTGGCCTCGGGTGACACACAGACCTGTCAAACACAAACTACTGCACTGCCTAGTGAACACTAATGAGTTCAGTTCAGAACACTGAAACACCAATCAGGAATCATTTTGCAAGCCAGTGTCTATTACGGTACAACATAAAGATACAGTCAAATTCAGCAATAAGCTCTAAGAAAAGTTCATTATTATTACACTACTGTAAACAGATCTTACAGGAGATGAAAAGCACTAGAAATGATTTGCAGTAGTTCAAATAACAAGGAATTGAATATGAAATCACAATATGGTTTACTTTCAATTACTGTCCAGTAAAAAATAAACACAGCATCCTCTGCCATACTATAGTTTCTTAGACTTTCTGTAGCTCCTCCAGACAGTCGTCTATCATCTTGCAGATCTTATTCAATCTTTTTGCAAAACTCTAAACACATTCTCACTCACTGAAGCTCAATTCGCTCTGTGATGAACTTGTGATGCAAAACTCTAAAGAAAAATAGCTAAAGTTAAGCACAACTGCAACGGCCGTCACACAACCATTCAAAATTGTTCACACTTGTTTCTAAATGTGTGTTTAGAATGTACAAAATATAAATCAAAGTGCACAGATGGCACGCTAATCTCTCAGTCTGAGAAAGAGAGGAAGACTGTATATTATTGACTAATGTGTGAATGATTTGAAAGCTTTATTTGATTTTGGCTACGATTGAAATGGTTTTGAATGGTTTGATTTTACAAGAAGAGTCAGGGGTTCAGTGAATTTAGTGTGAAGATTTGGATTTGTGGTTAAAGTTAAGAAAATTAGTGATGTTTTGAAAAATGTGTTTTAGCAATTCAGAAAAACTGTAAAGGTTTTGATACCTGCCTTCTTTCAGGCCTGAGAATCGTTTTCTTGACGATATTTCAGCAATCATGTTGTCTGTTTGAAGAATGGATCGGACTGAGAACTAAAACACACTCGTAGCCAATCATCAGTAAGGGGCGTGTCCACTCACGATGAGGGAGGTGCGTGTTTCATGGCATGGTCGTGGATTTGGGGGCGGGGCTATCAAGATAGGGGCGTGTTTGTTTTAGTGATTTCAAATATCAACACTTCCGGTCTCTTTCCCCTGGTTTCACAGACAAGGCTTAAGCCTAGTCCTAGACTAAAATGTAAATCTGAGCTGTTTCAACTGAAATAAAATTGCACTGATTGATCTTAAAATATATCAGTGCCTTTGTTTTGTCTCAAGATGCACACCAGTAATGTTTTTTTTTACTAAGCATGTTTATAAAAATTACTTAAATGTCCTAATTGAACTATGGCCTAATCCTGGCTTAGTCTAAACCCTGTCTGTGAAACCCGGCCTTAAAGTTTTAAATTAAGAATATTGTTAAGAATATTTTGTATTTCCAAGTGCATTATGGGTGTTTATGGTTGCCCTTCCTTTTCGCCAAAGCCCAGTTTTCTCTATTGGTGTAGTATCGAGTTATTACTTAATACAAAGCAAACTTTTATTAAAAAACCCTATCGAGCTCAGAAGTGAATCGGTAGAACTCGAATACCGCGGGTCCCGCATGGCTATGGGATGCTGCTAAAAAAAAAAGCGATTCGTGCGGGTTTTAAACGACATTAGCCTGAAGAATGAATAACCCTATAACATTATTACAGGTAAAAGGCTTGTAAAGTTGCTGCAGAAGCGCCGTTTACCGTGAGCTAGTCTGCGCTCGAAGCGCGTCCGGCCGATATATGATTACAGCTGAGCGCGGGATCAGTGCCGCACACGGGGATTATCAGGGTGTTTCAGTGTGTGTGTGTGTGTGTGTGTGTGTGTGTGCCGCTAACAGGCAGCCCATTCTCCAGCTGGAAACCAGACTGCGCCGAGTCCTGACCCGCGGGTCCGCGCAGCGCTCACACCTGTATGGAGCCTCTGTGCGGCGGGCCAACTAAACCCGGCCCCGGGAGAGAAAGAATGTCCCACACAAGAGCCGATTCAGCCCTTACATCCCCCCCACCTTAAACAGCTAATCTCTCCGGGCAGAGGTCTCGCCGCACCGCTGAACCACCCGCGCTGCAGTGGAGTTAACGGCGGAACACACAGCTGCAGCGCGCGCGCGCCCTGAGGACCCCGAACACCGTCAGGCGCGTCAGAGTTCGCGTACTTATGCACTTTTCTGTGGCGTTTACAAGTAGAAACAGTGTTTTGTGTTCGTGATGAACATTACAAAGCGACCCGCGTGATGCACCTCATTAACCGACGTGTCTGACCCAATGCACGCACACACTCGAGAGCGCGGTCACGCGAAAGGCAGGGAGTGAGCAAGAACTGTCCAAATGTGTCTTTACAGCCGAATTAAAAAAATCGCAGTGTGAGCCCGGCTTAAGTGTAATTCACTGTAAAGATGCAATGCTGCATAAACTCCAGGCTAAATTATGTCCCATAATAGCCTATCAAAGTTGTAGTTGCTGTAAATATGACTCATGTCTGACTTTGGAAACTATTCTCTCCTTAAATATGAAGAGATCAAACATCAGATTCATCCGAATTTCACAAAAAGCTTGTGGACGTATTTATAATATCAGTCAGACACTGAAGCGAGGTGCTGTTTTTTTCTCTTCTGATTCCTTCACTTGTTTGCCAATCAGCCACAAAGTTTTAATTCGATTTATTAATGTTCATCTGATCTCATTTTGTAAGTTTAAAGATGTTTTCTATGATTTGTTTGACTACTCAAACGAGGAAAATATTACTTATTAATTTGTGTTTCCTACTAGCTAAATTTCACATAAACAAAAATTGGCTCTAAACCTTTTTTTATCTGCATTTCTTCATTCGTCCTATGTGTCCTTTTTTTAAGGTGAAAAAACAGTCACTATATATTTAAACCATTGTAACCACAAATTAACCATGGTTTTACTACACTAATATATGTTAGCACTATGTTTGACACATAGTTTAAACATGGTATTTGTAGTAATGGTTGTACAAAAAAAAAAAACATGGTTACTACACTTTTTTTACTGTAGTAAAAACCTTAAGGGATTTGTATTTGTGTATACTTTGTTTTTGTCTTTATTTATTTTTTTAACTTTAATGGTTTCTAAATAAAATGATTCCCAATCCCACATCGCAGTCCAGACTTGAAACAAATGATTCCCAATCCCAAATACCGAACTGATTGACGAACCGGATCCGTGAACACAGACTGCTCCTCCGGCTGACCTGGGTTACAATCTCCCTCCCCATCTCTGTCCTGTCGATCTCCTCTGTCCTGTCATCAGTGCTGGGGAAAGTTACTTTCAAAAGTAATGCAGTACAATATTGAGTTACTCTCTAAAGAAGTAAATAACTACGTTACTTTATAAGGAAAGTACTGCGTTACGTTACTTTTGCGTTACTTTTTAAATCTGGGCAGGGCTTGTTTGTTTTTAATATAAAAAAAGTTGTATTTTTGTCAAATGTAAAAGCTTTTTCAAACCAAAAGCCTCAGGTTTAGAGAAAAGTAAATCTCCGTCTGTACAGTAGACCGCAGAAGAACAAATGCCAACTATTCAGCAATAAAAAAGGAAAACAAATGTTCGATTATCTTGAGTAATTTCTGCTTATTAGTATGGATGAACTGATCATCGAAGGTCGGCAGCAAAGACATCGGTTAATAAAATGGGATTAAATACATAAAGGATATTTGTATTATTGAACATATTTAATTATTGCAGGTTTTTATTCATTTTGAGGAATACTCTGTTTTTTAGTGAGTGAGATGAATTAATGCATGTTCACATTTATTCTAGAACTAAAGGAACATCTTACCCACAATTTCTCTCCACATGGAGACAGGAGAGCTTTTAATCAATAAATGGAGGAAAAGTAACGAGTTTCTTATTTGAAAAAGTAACTCAGATATTTTCTTGTCAATTACAAAGTAATTTGTTACTTTACTGGTTACTTGGAAAAAGTTTAATTATTATGTAACTTGCGTTAATTGTAATGCGTTACCCCCAACACTGGTCCTGTCATCTGAAAAAATTAATTAATAAAAAGTAATTGCATGACTTCAAGGAAAACTTTAGCAAGCTAAATTAATTCAATATTACATATAATTTGGCGGTAAAACGAGTGTTGCACAGTTGTGTTCTTACAGAGATGTGTATGTTGTAAAATGTTGTTGTGTTTTATTCCGTAATTAGAAGCAGCAGAATTAAACTGTCACCTGTTACAAGCATTTAGAAGTTTAAAGTGCAAACTAATGAAAATCAGAAATGTGTAAATAAAGCTCTTTAAAAACTTTGAATAGTTTTTAAACTTTGAACACTTGGACTAAACGCAGGAAATATGTGATGAATGATGAGTGATATGAAAAGAACAGCTCTCAGACTCTAATACTGACAGACAAGATAACCTCATCCAACTCACACTAGACCAGTGGAAAACCAGTTATTAGGGACACCGTTTATTGTTAAGATGATGATGATGATGATGAAGACATTGCAGAAAAAAACATCTGTCATTTCACCAGTCTGACTTTGTCTTTGAGGATCCTAAACTTTGGGTTTTTGTTGAGCTTCCTGTTGAACACAGATAGAACCTCCTCTTCAGATCTGAAGTTAGAGTCTCCAGTGAACGAATAATACGCCGCTAAAACCTGGAGAATAAACAGAGTCAGCAAACGTCTGGAAGAACACAAGAGCCACGTGATACAGAAAAAACCTCTCGGTTTCTGACTCGTGAACGTCTTGAAGTTCAGCTCACCTTCTTGCGGAGCTTCTTGACGGAGAGTCCGTCCTCCGGTGCGTCTCTCAGAACCGCCTTTATCGTCCCTTTCCAATTAAACTTCCCTGAAAACAGCAGGATTCAGAAGATGGGAACTGTCATGTTTGAGGTCCATGTTCTCATAGTTGTTCACAGCAGTGCTGTAGTCAGTGTTTATATCATGAGGGTGGAATACCTTTAGGGTTTGATTCAGGCTCCTGGTTCTCTGGCTCCTCCCCCTCTGAATTCACACTCTCTGATTGGTCAAACACACAGGAAGTGAGGAAGCGTTCACATGCTGACAGCATCAGTACTGATACGATCTGATCTTACCGTCCAACTCCTCCTGTTTTCTTTTCTTCTGTTTTTTGCTGCTCTTTCCGTCTTCGTTCTGTCCGTTCTCGTCTCGTTTCCTCTTTTTTCTCTTCTGTTTCTCGTCTGTGTTTTCTCCGTTCTGCTCCTCTGAATTCTCATCTGAAATCTTTTGCTTTTTCTTGTCCTTCTTATTTTTCCGCTCTTCTCTCTTGTTTTTCTTGGTCTCAGTGCCGTTGTTCAGGTCGGTCTGGTTTGGTTTGGGTTCACTCTTCTGATGGTTGGTTTGGCTGCTGTTCTGAAACGTGATCATGAAACGAGAGAGAATTAAAATACTTCAGCTGCACACACATTATCTTTATAAGCTTAACATACACACATTCATGTCAAAAACAAACAAAGGTTTTTTTTGGTTTTTTTAAAAAGCCAACAAAATGTGAACGGGTATATTTGTAGCAATAGCCAACAATACACTGTATGGGTCAAAATGATTGATTTTTCTTTTATGCCTAAGGTCATTACCATATGAAGTAAAGATCATGTTCCATGAATTTGTTAATTGTCTTACCATAAATATATCAAAACTTAATTTTTGGTAAGTAATATGGATTGCTAAGAACTACATTTGGACAACTTCAAAGGTGATTTTCTCAACAACAACAACAACAACAAAAAAAATAGTTTATCCTCAGATTGCAGATTTTCAAACAGTTGTCAATTTCAACCATACATCAATGAAAACTTATTTTCTCAGCTTTCAGACAATGTATAAATCTCAGTTTCAAATAATTGAGCCTTTGACTGGTTTAGTGGTCCAGGGTTACAAATTATAAAGAATAAAATGTAACAAATTAAAAAGTATACACTACCAGTCAAAAGTTTGGTATGATTTTGTTTTGTAATGTTTCTGTTCATCAAAGCTGCATTTATTTGATAAAAAATACAGTAGAAATTCTGAAATATTATTAGAATGTAAAACAGCTGTTTTCAATGTGAATATCTGGTAAACTGTAATTGATTTCTGTGATGCGCAGCTGAATTTATCATCATTACTCCAGTCTTCTGTGAACATGATCCTTCAAAATATTCTAATAAACTGATTTGCTGCTCAAGAAACATTTCTGATTATTATCAGTGTTGAAAACAGTTGTGCTGCACAATATTTTAGTGAAAAACGACATTTTTTTTAGGATTCACAGATGAATAGAAAGTTCAAAAGAACAGCATTAATTTGAAATCTTCTGTAGCATTATAAATGTCTCTACTTTTACTTTTGATCAATTTAATGTGCCCTTTATTGATAAAATGTTTTTTTTTATTTTACATACCCCTAACTTTTGAATGGCAGCACAACTGTTTTCAAGATTGATAATAATCAGAAATGTTTCTTGAGCAGCAAATCAGTATATTAGAATGATTTCTGAAGGATCATGTGACACTGAAGACTGCAGTAATGATGCTGAAAATTCAGCTGCGCATCACAGAAATAAATTATATTTGAACAGATATTCACAGCCGTTTTACATTCTAATATTATTTCACATTTTTACAGTATTCTTCCTCAAACACATGCAGCTTTGAAGAGCAGAAGAGACTCTTTCAGAAACATGAGCAGATGTGTCAGCTATCTGTGTGGATGTGGATGAATGAAGATGATGAAGGTTAAACTCTTACGCTGTCGGCTGTGGACGAACAGATCTCCCAGACCTTCTCCAGGAGAGCCGGCGTGTAGATGTTTCTCATACAGTTCTTCATCCAGTTCTGCAGGCGAACAAAGCAGACGTTAACGATTCAGCTCACCGTCATCAGACCCGACCCATCTCCTCAGATCCTCACCTCAAACTTGTTCTTCTTGCGCGGGACGTTGCTGTGAGTGCTGACCATCTGCAGGACGCTCCACACGTTGGGCTCGATGTCGGGCCGCCCCATGGCCTGCTGGATCCTCTGCAGAAGAAGAGCAGACGTGTGAGCGAACGAACACCACCAGCACACCTGCACACACCTTCACCTGCTCACCTGTAGCCACTCCTCCTGCTTCACTTCACCTTTATTCACCTTCGGCTGGAAACCCTTCCCTCCGTATTTCTGGTCTTCACTGATGCACTTGTTGTGGTTTCTGTATTCGTCATCTCTGTGAATAAACGCACCTTCAGCAGGACACTCATCATCATCGTCATCATCAGGGCACGTATTTACTAAACATTTTATCTTAGCACTAAGAGTTCTCCTAAATAGCAGTAAAAGTTTTAGCTAAGAGTTTTCTCTTAAAACCTATTAACGAAGCTGCTGAGGCAAACTTTTACTAAGGAATAGAGAGAAGTCTTGAGCTGAGAGTGAGGGCGGGGTTGATGCTCATTAACTATGCACACAGTGATTGGCTGATAGGGGAGGGGTCTCTGTCAGAGATCTTGTAGAGGGCGATATTATGTGGCCATATTCAAATAAAGATTTAAAAAAAAAAGATGTAGCCACTAATGTCAACTAGTGTCACTAATTAAACAAGTATATGTTCAGCTAATTGTCAGCCTCTTACATGTGTGCTTCTCGTAAACAATTAGCTGATATGCATATAAACAACAATTTAATTGATTGATATAATCAAAGGAAAATTTGGAGTACGGATAACCTCCAAAACCAAAAAAGATGCGTTGGAAAACACATGTGTGCCAATAAATGCAACATAAAATGTTTATGTTCCAAGGCAGATTGCCGGCAACAGCCATTTTAGCCCTGCTGAAAAAAAAATGAAAACCATTACAATTTTATTAATGTTTTTACTGGTTAAAACAGAAACAGTATTGGTTTTAATGGTAACTGTAATGGTGCCTGTGTTAATCTCGAATGATAACTGGTCACCTTCTATTGGTGGCTTGTTAAAACCACTAAACCCTAATGGAATATGTCCCAAAAAAAAAACAGTACAGGAAACCATTTATTAATAATTTTAATGGTTAAAAGTTGATGGTTTGTAATATGTGTAATGTTATTTGTAGTGTAAACAATGTTTTTTTTTTTCAGCAGAGAGAATAGTCCTAGTTTGTGATTTGGTTTTAGTGACTTGTGAGTTTCACAGATTTAGGAGTTAGTTTTGACGCTAAAATGCTTTGTGAAAAACTCTTAGAGCCCAAGAGTCCTACATTTAGGATTGACTTTTCTCCTAAATCTGCAAGTTATCAGCTACTTTTAGTCTTCAGATGTTTTGTGAATACGGCTCCGATGCTCAACATCAGTCCAGATCCTACCGGAAGTCTTTTCCGCAGTCGATGCAGGACAGAACCCGACAGGAGCGGCACCTGATCACGTGTTGCTCCACTTGGGCTTTCTTGACTGACTCTCCACAGGAGCCACAGGTGAACACGACCATCCTGAGGACCAGCAGCGGACCTGAGAGAAACACACACGCGGCTTGAGTCTCACTGTGTCTGAGTGATGTTATATCGAGTTAACTGTGGTCTGTACCTTAATAAAGTTGATTCTCTGATGATGAGCGGCGCGACTCCAGCTGCTGGTCTCTGATTCTCTTCGTCACGCGCGGGAACTGATTCACACAAATGATTCGACTCACCGTCCGGTTCTCTTGATCCCGTGAACAAGTCTCCGGTATTAACGAAACTTCTCGTTATTCACGAGAAACAACTTTACTAAACACGCGCGCCACTGTCTTGACTCACACGTTTCCACAAACACGCGAGCGGCGCCGCTCTGTTTTCGATCCGGACGGAAACAGGAAACAGGAAATGATACAAGTTAATAATAAAAGTTCGGCGAACACATC
>NC_133376.1:40240703-40263034 GCF_049309525.1 Garra rufa | reverse complement strand
AATTGGTGAATTTATCAACTGTTCAATTCAACTGAATACTGAAAAGGCTGTAGAAATAAATGTGACTTGATCATGTTTCCAAACGCTGCCGATGTGTGTTTGAGGTGCTGAACATCCTGAACATGTGTCACGCCTTCCTGAAGCCCTGCGTGTCGACCGAAGCGTCTTTCTCTCTGCCCGCCGACGCGGCTCACGATCAGGACTGCGCTTTGGGAGGATCTTTAGCGGCGGACGCGGATCTGAACAAACACCTGCTGGACGAGCAGCGGACGGACCGCCAGCCTCCGCACGGATACAAGCTCAGGAACTTCTACACCAGACAGTATCTGAAGCAGAGCGCCGGCCAGAGCTGCAGCTTCCCCCCGGAGGAGCCTCTTCACAGCAGCGTGACTCAGGCCGCCAGCGTCCCCGCCACTGACTCCGCCCACCCCTGCGGCTCAGACGCCGCCTCCGCTAACCCCGTCCCCCGCGTCCTGCGGCCCAAGAAAGCCGTCTACCTGAAGAAGTTCAACTACCTGCGCTCTCACGTCAGCACCGAGGATGAAGAGGTGGAGCGCTGCGCCGGAGCGGACGCGCCGTGTGACCCGCGGGAGACCACGCCCACTCACCCTCACCCAGACGCCGCCGCCTCCGACCTCTCCGTGACCTCCGACCCGGCAGAAGCGTCCGAGTTGAAGACGACACCCGCGGCGGAGCCCGACGACCCCACGGCTCACGACCACAGGTCAGAGGTCAGCGGCGGGAGTAAGTACTGCTGTGAGGTTTGCGGGAAGACCTTCAAGCATCCCAGCAACCTGGAGCTGCACAAGCGCTCACATACAGGTCAGACACACACACACACACACACACACACACACACACACACACACAGTCAGTCAGTACACACACACACACACACACACACACACACACAGGTCAGACACACACACACACACACACACACACACACACACACACACACACACAGGTCAGACACACACACACACACACACACACAGGTCAGACACACACACACACACACACACACACACACACACACACAGGTCAGACACACACACACACACACACACACACACACACAGGTCAGACACACACACACACACACACACACACACACACACAGGTCAGACACACACACACACACACACACACACACACACACACACACACACAGGTCAGACACACACACACACACACACACACACACAGATCCTCTGACACATCTGCTGTGACGCCCCCCTCTCTCTCTCTCTCTCTCTCTCTCTCTCTCTCTCTCTCTCTCTCTCTCTCTCTCTCTCTCTCTCTCTCTCTCTCTCTCTGCAGGTGAGAAGCCGTTCCAGTGTAATGTGTGCGGGAAAGGATTCTCTCAGGTAGGTTGGGTCCCGTCGCTCAAACACAGGTGTGATGGGATCCTGCAGTGTGTTCATGTGTCTGTGTTTGCAGGCAGGAAACCTGCAGACGCATCTGCGCAGACATTCGGGTGAGAAGCCGTACATCTGCGAGCTCTGCGGGAAGAGGTGAGCGTTCATCGTGTTAGAGAGAGATCAGACTGAACACAGACAAACATACAGTGTTTCATGCACTGATAAATGCTTTCATATGTCACCCTGGACCACAAAATCAGTCATTAGGGTACATTTTTTTTTAAATTGAGATTTATATATGATGTTGAAATCCATATATAATAATGTTGACATACCCATGTCAAAAGAAATTTACAAAAGAGATTTTATGTCCACAGAAACCACATTAAATGTAAGTAAAGTGTCTACTTTTAAGATTTCAAGTAAGTTTTTGGAGAATAAAATTCAGTGTAACACAATATTTATGTAAAAATACATATGTATATATTAAAATATCTAAAAGAATAGAGGAGCATATTGAATTATGTTTGTTTTAAATGAGTACAAAAAAATCTTACTGACAAATGGGCAAAATCTAGGATAGTGGCACATTTAAAAAATGTAGAATTACAACTAATTAGTATTTTGGGTGAAAGTAATGTGTCTTTTAATATGTCAGTATTAGCAGTATTACACTTAGTTACATAGTTTTATGCCTAAACCCATTTGAATAAATAAGCTTTCCATTGATGTCTGGTTTGTTGGGATTGGACAATATTTGGCCGAGATACAACTCTTTGAAAATCTGGAACCTGAGGGTGGAATAAGAAAGAATCAAAATATTTTAACTTTTGTTGTCCAAATGAAGTTCTTAGCAATGCATATCACTAATCAAAAATTAAGTTTTGATATATTCACGGAAATGTACTAAATATCTTTATGGAACATGATCTTTACTTAATATCCTCATGATTTTTAGCGTAAAAGAAAAAAAAAAGATCATTTTGTCCAGGGTCACATATAATAGACTTCATTCAGACTAGTGAACAGAAAACAGCTAAATACACTTTCAACAGTTTCTTATTTGTGTCTGTAGATTTCAATCTTTATTTTGTTCTCTCACTAACACTAACCCTTAGTTTCATTCCTCCCTTTATTCTGAAGGTTTGTTTATATTTAATTCACACTGATTTATGCAACATTTTACCACTTCTTAAAATTTGAAAATGTGTTTGTTTTCTGTCTGTTGACAGTATTTTCAGATTTATGCAGTGATAAAAAGAGAAATCCCAAATCAAAGCCTTTAAACCTCTAATATAACAAAACAAACAGGAATGATGAATCTGACTTCATCTAATGATCAGATTTATGTGCTGGAAATAAATGCAAATGAGTGCATATTTAATTAGTTAATGCATCATTTGCATATTTTAAACAACATTTCAGAACACTTGTGACCGCTGTTTTAAAGCTGCCATAGAATGGAAAACTGTATTTACTTTGGCATAGTAGTACCTCAAGTACCTTATTGCTTTTATAAAACGGTTACCGCACAATTAAAATATTAAAATCAAAAATATATATTAATTTATATATTAAGTTGTATGTTTTCATAAAGTAAAATCATTAACTGCCTTCCGCTGTAAAAAGTAGTCCCTAACTGCTGCAGCTGTGTTTACGTTGCTAAGGGTGGTTGCTAAGGGGGTTCAATGATACACAAAACCGTTGAGTGAAGCGGTCATAGCAGTGCCGTATCATGAATACCACACAGCTGCTGACCAATCAGAATTGAGGAATGGAACTAACCGTTTTATAATTAAATATATATTTCCTCCATGTGCAGCTATTGAGATGAGCAGCTCTGTGAAACAGCCAATCAGAGCAGGGCTCCTCATTAATATTCACGATCTTTCCAAATAAGGCAATAACAGAGCATTTCATTCTAGGGACAAATCCTAGGGTTGTAAATGGATCTATAAAACCGTTTCTGGAGATGTTTTGCCCTTTCCTATGCCATATACCTTCTGTGTAGATATCAGAGAACAATTGTTTCAATGCATTCTAATGCAGCTTTAATGTGTTGTGATGAACAGGGAGGTGTGGTGATATCTGGTTCTGATGTTCAGTGTGTTTTCTGTCATCGCGGTGTGTTTCTCAGTTTCGCCGCGTCAGGAGACGTCCAGCGCCACATCATCATCCACTCGGGAGCGCGGCCGCACCTGTGCGACATCTGTGGACGAGGTGAGCAGACGGCCGCCGAACCGAACGCTGTCAAACGCTGTGATGCTGACGTGAGCTTCTGTGTCCGTCAGGCTTCAGCAACTTCAGCAACCTGAAGGAGCACAAGAAGACCCACATCACCGAGAAAGAGTTCACCTGCGAGCAGTGCGGCAAATCCTTCAACATGCAGAGGAAGCTGTTCAAACACAAGCTCCGTCACAGCGGAGACAAACCCTACAGCTGCCAGACCTGCGGTGAGCCCTTCCTCACATCCAGCCGCTCTACGATCATCTCTACTGTATACTGTGCCTTGCTAAAGTATTCATACCCCTTCCTTTTTGTCACGTTTTGTTTTGTTGCAGCATTATGTTAAACTGCTTTAAATTAGTTTTTCCCCACATCAGTTTACACTCCATACACCATAATAATGACAAAGCACAAACCAGATTTGCACATTTTACAAATGTGTTAAAAATCAAACACTGAAGTAAGTAGATTGCATAAGTATTCATCCCCTTAACTCAGTCCATAGTTGAAGCAGCTTTACAGCCTCAAGTGTTTTTGGGTCTGATGTGAGCATCTTTGCACATCTGCATTTGGCAATTATCTGCCATTCTTTGCCTCACCTTTTCTCCTCTCCATCTCTGTCAGCTTGGACATTTTCTAGAGTCCTAGTTGTTCCAGTCGTCTTCCATTATGGAGAATGCTTCTGTCAACCTTCAATGCAGCAGATTTGTTTCTGAACTCTTCTCTAGATCATCGCCTTAACGCAAGTCTGTCACTGAGCTCTACAGGCAGTTATCTTGGTTTTTGCTCTGATCTGCATTTTCAGCTGTTAGACCTTTTCTGAGAGGTGTGTGTCTTTCTAAATCAGACTCATTCACATGAATTTGCCACAGTTTAACTCCACTCCAAGTGTAGGAACATCTAGAAGCAATATGAATGCTCCTGAGATACATTTACAGTGTCCCAGAAAAGGGTGTGAATACTTATGCAACGGGATCTTTTCAGTTTTTTTTTTTTTAATAAATTTGCACAAATGTTAAAAACCTATTTTTTGCTTTGCCATTATGGAGTAGGGAGTGTAGATTGATGTGGGAAAAAAGTAATGTAAAGTAGTTTAACATAAGGCAGCAACATAACAAAATGTGAAAAAAATGAAGGGGTATGAATACTTTGGCAAGGCACTGAAGAGCACTGATCAATTCACCTGTGTGTGTGTGTGTGTGCGTGTGTGTGTGTGTGTGTGTGTGTGTGTGTGTGTGTGTGTGTGTGTGCAGGCAAGTGTTTCGCAGGGTCGGGCGATCTTCAGCGTCATGTGCGCTCTCACACGGGCGAGAGGCCGTACACGTGTGACACCTGTGGTAAGAGTTTCACACGCACCGCGGTTCTGCGCAGACATCACAGCTCTCACTGCAGGCCGGCAGACGCAGGAGTCTCTCAGTCTGCACCAGTCCAATCCTCCTCCTCCTCCTCTTCCTCCTCCTCCTCCTCCTCCGCTGTGTCTCTGGACAGACCCCTCACCGCTCCTCACTGCGTCCTGACGCCCGGCTCCTCCTGCAGGAGCACTGAGGGACTGAGCAGCAGCGGAGCGCTGTGGGGACGAGCCATGAAAACACTGCAGAACGACACCGACACGGAGCAGTGAACTTCCTGTCATGTGACTCAGGGACGGTGTGCGGTGTCAAACTTTTCATTAAACGTTATTTATGAATGCACCGGAGAGATTCTTGCATCAGTGATATTTCCCACAATCACTGCTCATGAGGACCATTACTGACCAAACCTGCTTTACTGATTGGGTAAAGTCAGACTCATAGCAAACATGCTGGATGAAATGTATGTGTTAATTAATTACACTTATCATTCATTTGGTCAAAAACAGTGAAATAATCTTGCAGTTTAAAACAGCTGTTTTCTCTGTGAATATCTGTTAAACTGTGATCAAAGCTGAATTACTCCAGTCTGCAGTGAACATGATCCTTCAGAAATCATTCTAATATACTGATGAGCATATATTTAAAAATAGAAATCTTTTGTAACATTAAAAATGTCTTTGCTATCACTTTGGATCGATTTAACGCATCCTTGATGATTAAAAGCATTCATTTTGTTTTTTATTCATCATAATCTGAAATGTTTGTTGAGCAGCAAATCAGAATATTAGAATGATTTCTGAAGGATCATGTTCACTGAAGACTGCAGTAATGATGCTGAAAATTCAGCTGCGCATCACAGAAATCAATTACAGTTTAACAGATATTCACATAGAAAACAGCTGTTTTAAACTGTAATAATAACTCACATTTTACTGTATTTTAATAAAAAAAAGTGACTTTCAAAATTTCTTCTTGACTATATTATTTACGTAAGCTAAGATTGAAATTTAAAAAAAGTTCAATGAAGAATTACAATTTTTACGAAGAATAATTATTTTTGCTTACCTGTAAGGTGTCAGAGATGGCCATGAGCGTCACGTAATAGAGACCAGATTGAGTCAGAAGGCTTTAGTCGATGTGTGTCGATGACTGGAAGACATTCAGAGTAAAGAACATTCAGTAATCATTCCTCTATCGGTTCTACAGCTCAACGGATGGCAGCTGGGAATCAATGAATAGACTATCATTAGTTGACATCTATCACAGCTTCAGTCTGGAGTCACAGGAAACCGGTGGACAGTTTGAAACTGCATTTCCCAGACGAGAGAAGAGGACATCTCACACACAGCTCTCCAATCAGCTGCCTGACTTTCCCCCCAGAATCCCTCTCCCACAACTCCCTGGTTTGATATGAGCCATCTGTATTTGCATTTATCAATATTAGAAGAGTTTAGACACTGACTGAGATAAAGTGAGTTTAGAAGTGCTCTTCCAGTGAGACTTTTAGTTACAAAGCGACGTATCTGACAGTGTGTGAAGAAATGTTTTTTACTTAGGTTGTATTTTACAACGATTTGCTCAAAGGTCATTAGATGTTTTTTTCCGCTTCATCTCCTATGACACAAATCCCCTTTTGCTTTCAGTGTATTAGTCCCTCATTCATCCCTGGAGGAAGATCTGGGAAGGATAAATAATTGGTAAATATGATAATAATTATTTCCCTACAAATAAATGAAATAATAAAACCACACAGCTGTATTAGGAATGAGAACAGGTAACATTTGAAGTGGGTTTAAAAGATGGGGAAATATTTATCTTGACAAGATGAAAGACAAAGGTAGGTTACACCATCTGTCTAAATCTGATTTAATTGTTTAATAATTGGGGCAAAATTGCTTTGATGCAAGTTATCTAATTTTGGTGAGATCTTTTGTTGGGGATTTGAGACCATTATAATGACATTTGCTGTGAGGAGAGAGTATTACATTTGAACACATTTAATAAATGCGTCTCCTGAATTACATTTAGACCATTCGACCCTGTAGAAGGCTTTTTCCACATCTAATCAAATCACTAAACCTCTTTTTGCACACTGACTTGAATGTTGAGTTATGTTAAGAAGTCTTCTAACATTATGATCTGCCTTTTACGAAGTCTGTCTGGTCGATATTAATTATTGTAGGAAGCATAGATTCTAGTCGGATGGCTAATATTTTGGTTAAATATGGAAACAGGGTTGTAGGACCCGCATTCCTCAGGACATTTGCCTTTAAAAAAAAACACAAATATTGGCATCTAACAATACAATAATCACTAATTCTATGAGTTTATCATCTCATGCATTAAATTTGCGAGCAACTCTTTGAATTTTTTGAAAGAATTCCACTGTAAACCCATCAGGTCCTAGCTCTTCCTTTAGGGAGTTTGTTGATGCAATTTACAATTTCACTAAATTCAATTGGTTTGTTTAACATCTGCCTTTGCTCTTCAGTTAATTCTGGAATATTTAGTTTTGCAAGGAATTTATTCATATTGTCACTGAAGTGAGGTCTAAATGAGAAGAGTAAAGCCTCTTGTAAATTATTTTATAATCATGATGATCTTTATTAATGCCAGAGATCGACAACGTAGTAAGTTGGCCAGGTATTTATTCGGTTTATAAGCAAATTCATACAACCGCTGTCCAGCAAAAAATACAGATTTTTCTGCTTTGTTAGTGAGAATTGCTTCTAAAGAATTATTTCAAGCCTTCTCTGGTCTGCCAAATGCTTCTTTTTCTGATTTGATTCATAAGAGATGATTAGTCCTCTAATGATGCTTTAGCCGTATCCCAAAGCAAATTGGGAGAAACGTCTGGGGTTTTATTGTTAAAAAGAAATAGCTTATTTTTCTCCTTAAAGGGATAGTTCACCCAAAAATGAAAATGTGATGTTTATCTGCTTACCTCCAGGGCATCCAAGATGTAGGTGACTTTGTTTCTTCAGTAGAACACAAACAAAAATGTTTAACTCAAACCGTTGCAGTCTGTCAGATATCCACAAGATGCAGCTCTTCAAGTCTCCTTTAGGGCAACACTATTGTCCCATATGTAAAGTCTAGATGTAGCTTACTCTTTTATATATCAAAACAAGTAAAGATACGTCTGACATGAACAACTCACCCTGTCATTCAGTCTCCCTGGGTTGATTTGGGCCAGATGAGGTGGTAGGAGTTGATTTAAACAAGGAAACTGTCTACCTCTTTTCTCCAGGGCCGCGTCAAGTTTATCTTTCATTTCGCTCATTTCGTTGTCTCTTGAGACCCTATCCTCCTCCACAGATATGCGTTTCAGCCTCAGTGATACAGGTCTCCAGCACCGGGTCGATTTTATTCACATGAGCTGCGTTGACTTCTCTTCACAAGCGCGTCGATATCGCTGGAGCCATTGGTGCATCTGCTATTTTTGGGCGCAAGCTCGTGTTTAAATTTGAATATTCTCTTCTACGGAGTTGGAAACTTAGGTCAGGTTGTTTCTGTGACATACCTGATTTCATTAACATTTGCTTTTTTAGCACTGTGGGGAACAAAATTGAGTCTAATGAGGGAAAAGTTTAAGGCTCTGCCAAACAGCTACTCCACCATTTGCGTCACGTGACCCCCGTTCGAATCATTTGATTCAATTGGAGACTATGACAGGGATTCGCGAATCTTTTGATTCAATTCGCGAATCATTTGATTCAATTCGGGACTTCGACAGGGATTCGCGAATCGTTTGATTCAACTCGCGAATCATTTGATTCAATTGGAGACTATGACAGGGATTCGCGAATCGTTTGATTCAACTCGCGAATCATTTGATTCAATTGGAGACTATGACAGGGATTCGCGAATCGTTTGATTCAACTCGCAAATCATTTGATTCAATTGGAGACTATGACAGGGATTCGCGAATCGTTTGATTCAACTCGCGAATCATTTGATTCAATTCTGGACTTAGGCAGAGGTTCGCAAATCATTTGATTCAATTCTGGACTTAGGTAGGGGTTCGCAAATCATTTGATTCAATTTGCAAATCATTTGATTGAATTCGCGAATCATTTGATTCAATTCGGGACTATGACAGGGATTCGCGAATCGTTTGATTCAACTCGCAAATCATTTGATTCAATTCTGGACTTAGGCAGGGGTTCGCGAATCATTTGATTCAATTCTGGACTTAGGTAGGGGTTCGCAAATCATTTGATTCAATTTGCAAATCATTTGATTGAATTCGCGAATCATTTGATTCAATTCGGGACTATGACAGGGATTCGCGAATCGTTTGATTCAACTCGCGAATCATTTGATTCAATTCTGGACTTAGGCAGGAGTTCGCGAATCATTTGATTCAATTTGCGAATCATTTGATTGAATTCGGGACTTCGACAGGGGTTTGCGAATCGTTTGATTCAACATGTGAATCATTTGATTCAATTCTGGATTTAGGCAGGGGTTTGCAAATCGTTTGATTCAACTCGCGAATCATTTGATTCAATTCTGGACTTAGGCAAGGGTTCGCGAATCATTTGATTCAATTTGCTAATCATTTGATTGAATTCAGGACTTCGACAGGGGTTTGCGAATCATTTGATTGAATTTGCGAATCATTTGATTCAATTCGGGACTATGACAGGGTTTCGCGAATCGTTTGATTCAACTCGCGAATCATTTGATTTAATTTGGGACTATGACGGATTTGCGAATCATTTGATTCAACTCGCGAATCATATGATTCAATTCGGGACTAAGGCAGGGGTTCGCGAATCATTTGATTCAATTCGCGAATCATTTGATTCAATTCGGGACTAAGGCAGGGGTTCGCAAATCATTTGATTCAATTCTGGACTTAGGCAGGGGTTCGCGAATCATTTGATTCAATTCGCGAATCATTTGATTCAATTCGGGACTAAGGCAGGGGTTCGCAAATCATTTGATTCAATTCTGGACTTAGGCAGGGGTTCGCAAATCATTTGATTCAATTCTGGACTTAGGCAGGGGTTCGCGAATCATTTGATTCAATTTGCAAATCATTTAATTGAATTCGCGAATCATTTGATTCAATTCGGGACTATGACAGATTCGCGAATCATTTGATTCAATTCGGGACTATGACAGGGGTTCGCGAATCATTTGATTCAATTTGGGACTAAGGCAGGGGTTCGTGAATCATTTGATTCAATTCGGGACTAAGGCAGGGGTTCGTGAATCATTTGATTCAAGTTGCTAATCATGTGTTTCAATTCGGGACTTCGACAGTGGTTTGCAAATCATTTGATTCAACTCGTGAATCATTTGATTCAATTCGGGACTAAGTCAGGGGCTCGCGAATCATTTGATTCAATTCGGGACTTCGACAGGGATTTGCGAATCGTTTGATTCAACTCGCGAATCATTTGATTCAATTCGGGACTATGACAGGGATTCGCGAATCATTTGACTCAATTCGGGACTTCAACAGGGGTTCGCGAATCATTTGATTCAATTCGCGAATCATTTGATTGAATTCGCGAATCATTTGACTCAATTCGGGACTTAGGCAGGGGTTGGCGAATCATTTGATTCAATTCGCGAATCATTTGATTCAAATCGGGACTTCGACAGGGATTCGCGAATCATTTGATTCAACTCGCGATTCATTTGATTAAATTCTGGACTTAGGCAGGGGTTCGCGAATCATTTGATTCAATTTGCTAATCATTTGATTGAATTCGGGACTTCGACAGGGGTTTGCAAATCATTTGATTGAATTCGCGAATCATTTGATTCAATGCGGGACTATGACAGGGTTTCGCGAATCGTTTGATTCAATTCGCGAATCATTTGATTCAAATCGGGACTTCGACAGGGATTCGAGAATCATTTGATTGAATTCGCGAATCATTTGATTCAATTCGGGACTAAGGCAGGGGTTCGCGAATCGTTTGATTCAATTTGCGAATCATTTGATTCAATTCGGGACTAAGGCAGGGGTTCGCGAATCATTTGATTCAATTCGCGAATCGTTTGATTCAACTCGCGAATCAATGTTACAATAATATGTATGTATTTATCTCCTTTACAATTTGAAAGAGAATATTGTTTGATAAGTGAGATTTGTTTGAAAATCAAAAAAGTAGTGCTTAAAAAGTCCTTGACAGTCCTGTAATTTAATTTTACAGTATTTGTACGAACCCTGATGTAAATAAAACTGGAGCAGCTTATTGTTCTGTTAAAACACCAAAATGCTAAAAAAAAAAAAAAAAAAACCTGCAAATCAACTCATCTGAGTAACTTTAGAGCGTTTACAGTCGATTCACGAGCGTCTGATCATAATCACAAACACAACAGACTGAACTGAGGATGGTTTATTGAATATTATTTAATATGTTCCACAATAAGATGATTCTTAGGGTGATAATGGTGTGCTAGAGACACACACACACACACACACACACTCTCTCTCTCTCTCTCTCTCTGGTTGTTAAAATAAAGTTGTGTGTTAAACCTCTCTCTCTCTCTCTCTCTCGCTCTCCACACACACACACACACGCACGCACGCACACACACACACACACACACGCACACACACACACACGCACACACACACACACGCACACACACACACAGAGATGCTGAGGTTCGGTCTGTTCCTCGTTCAGCCGTCGTACCAGTCCAGAAACAGCAGTGAGAACGAACACATGACCAGGAAGAACAGAATCCAGACTCGGAAACCGGCGTTATTCTTGATCGCCTGACAAACACAAACACAAACACGTGACTTATAAAGGAAAACGTACTCGGTTACTAACGTAACCTCGGTTCTCTCTAGAGAGGGAACGAGTACTGAGTAAGTATCTTACGCTAGGGGGAAAATCCTTTTCTGCGAGATATTGAAGCCAAAAATTATCCTTAATTTTGAAATAATGTAAAGCACGTTGCAGCAGCATACAGACATAGGCGAAACAGCTTGCGCGCCTATTGGCTGCTCTGCGGCAACTGCAGCAGCCTATTAGAGCGAGGCCTGGTGTGATGCCAGATCCAATGGGGACATTTCGCGCCCACTGCGTTGCTTCCCGCCTAAAAGGGCGTGGTCTAGGCCTATAAAGACTGTCGTAGGCAGCTATTATCTGGTTTTTCATCATCAAAGCAACCAGAGCGTGCGCATGCACAGCTAGATACGCAGTACTCGTTCCCTCTCTAGAGAGAACCGAGGTTACGTTAGTAACCGAGTACGTTCTCTTACGAGAGGTCTCTTGTACTGCGTAAGTATCTTACGCTAGGGGACCCAGTGTAAAACGCCGTGCATGCTGAGATCTGACACCAAAGACCCAAGGGCGAAAGCCCGGGGTTCATACAGTTCATAATCACCTATAGAACTCACAGGGAGTCCGGGGAAGAGGGAGGGGCACCGCCGCACTCTTCCACATAGTGCAGCGTCACTCAGACGCTAAGTTAATGTACATACAGGGCGGGGTTACGGCCTGAGCTGACGTGGAAATAAGGGTCTTCACACAGTTTGCCCAGGGACATCTTGTGCTACTACTTTCACTGTCGATCATCAAACTGTGCTCAGTAGACGCAGCATTCCGAGCTGATAACATCAGGTCAGACAACACTGAATATCTAGACTGACAGCAATCTGGCCTGTAAGGCGGGAACCTCCAGGTTGTAAAACCATATAAATGTAGACGGAGAGGCCCAGCCCGCCGCCGTACAAATATCTTGCAAGGCAATCCCACTCGACCAAGCCCACGATGAGGCCACGCCCCTCGTGGAATGTGCTCTGACACCTAGCGGGCACTGCATGCCCTTGGAAGCATATGCCAGCGCAATAGTTCCAACTATCCATCTGGATAAGCTCTGTTTCGACGTGGCCAGTCCCTTGGGACGCCCGTAAAACGAAACAAAAAGCTGCTCTGTCTGTCTAAAAGCAGACGAGCGAGACACGTAAGCTCGTAATGCCCTGACTGGGTATAGGAGGCTCGCGTCCATTTCCTCATCAGTGACCGGTAGGGCTGACAGCGCGATGACCTGTGCCCTAAACGGTGTGTTGAGGGATTTTGGAACGTAACCATGTTTGGGTTTGAGTATGACTTTAGAGTCATTAGGTCCAAACTCCATGCACGTCGCGCTCACAGAGAGTGCGTGCAAATCCCCTATGCGCTTCACCGAAGCGAGAGCCAGCAGAAACACAGTCTTAAGAGACAGGTATTTCACATCAATCGTCTGCAGAGGCTCGAATGGTCCACCTTTCATGGCCTCTAGTACCACAGAAAGGTCCCATACGGGGACTGAGGGAGGTCTGGGGGGATTCAGTCTTCTAGCTCCCCTCAGGAAGCGAATAACTAAATCGTTCCTTCCTATTGACTGACCTAGCGTTGTCCTCGAAAACGCTGTTATGGCCGCCACATAGACTTTGAGCGTGGACGGGGTTCTGCCCTTGTCCAGCAGCTCTTGTAGAAAGGAAAGCACCTCCATCACACCACAGTTAGTGGGTGACGAGCCGCGGGCTGCGCACCAGCCCGAAAACACTGACCATTTTGAGGAATAGAGCCGTCTCGTAGACGGGGCTCTAGCCTGCGTGATCGTGTTTAATACTCCTTTAGGGAGTTCATCATATATTCGCTGGTGGCCCAGACATGAAGGGACCACAGCTCTGGGTGAGGATGCCAAATCGAGCCGCTGGCCTGAGAGAGAAGGTCTCTCCTCACTGGTATCGGCCACGGGACAGTGCTCGTCAGCTGCATCAGCGCTGGGAACCAGGGCTGGTTTTCCCAAAATGGCGCTACCAGCAGTATTGAACATCCTTTTTCCCTGACCCTCTCTATCACCTGAGGTAGGAGAGAGACGGGGGGAAAAGCATAGAGATGACGGCGGGGCCATTCGTGGGCCAGTGCGTCCCTGCTTTTGGAGAAAAATTCCAGACAGTGAGTGTT
Organism: Garra rufa; assembly: GCF_049309525.1. Lineage (NCBI taxonomy): Eukaryota > Metazoa > Chordata > Actinopteri > Cypriniformes > Cyprinidae > Garra > Garra rufa. Next base: position 40,249,159 of record NC_133376.1, on the reverse strand, counting down.
GTTCTGAGACGCAAACAGGTCTACTTCCGATCTGCCGAATTTTTTCCACAGTAGTTGTACTGTCTGTGGTTGTAGAGACCATTCGCCTGCCGGAACGTTGTTCCTGGACAGTCTGTCTGGCCCTATGTTTAGAAGCCCCGGCACATGCGCTGCTTTCAGCGAGCACAGGTTGCGCTGAGCCCATACCAGGAGGCGTTCTGCAAGCCTGTATAGGTTTTTGGACCTGAGACCAGGACCAGACTTGGTCAGCGCGTTCTGTACTGCCAGCATTTTGAGGCAGTTGATATGCAGGAGCTTTTCCCGTTCTGACCACTGGCCAAAAGACGGTCTGCCCTCGAGCAGAGCCCCCCATCCCGAGGTGGACGCGTCCGTAGACACCACTTTTATTCTCGAGGAAGTCCCCAGGCTTACACCTGACTGGAACCAGTCGACTACTTTCCACGGTTTCAGGGCTGTGACACATTTCTGATTGACCGTGAGACGAAACCGACCGGACGCCCACGCTTGACGCGGGACGCGCGCTTTCAACCAGAACTGCAGTGGGCGCATGCAGAGCAGACCCAGCTGGAGAACTGATGACGCTGAGGCCATGAGACCCAGCATTTTCTGAAATTTTTGGAGCGGGACGGACGCGCCGCAGCGGAACGAGCCCGCTGTGCGCAGAATGTCTGCTGCACACTGTGGTGATAGTCGCGCTATCATTGACAGCGAGTCCAATTCTGTGCCCAGGAAGGAAGTCTTCTGAATGGGAGACAGAGAGCTCTTCGCCCAATTGACTCTGAGACCCAAATTCTCGAGGTGATCGAGTAACATGGTCGTGTGCTCCGCAAGCACTGAGCGAGATTGCGCTAGAATCAGCCAATCGTCCAAATAGTTCAGTATGCGCACACCTTTCAGTCTGAGAGGAACGAGCGCTGCGTCCATGCACTTCGTAAATGTACGGGGTGCCTGGGACAAACCGAACGGCAGGACTGTGTACTGATATGCCTGGCCCTCGAAGGCCAATCTCAAAAATCGCCTGTGACGTGACGCTATCTGTATTTGAAAATACGCGTCTTTCAGATCCACTGACACGAACCAGTCTCCTTGGCGAACTTTTCTGGTCGTGAGCATCCTGAACCGACGCTTCACCAGCGCTTTGTTCAGTTGCCTTAGATCTAGTATGGGTCTGAGACCACCGTCTTTTTTCGGTACCAGGAAATATCTGCTGTACAGCCCTCCTTCGCTCTGAGCTTGAGAAAGGGGCTCTATGATTCCTTTGCTCAATAGTTTCGCCACTTCGGCTCGAAGCAGGTGTGCTGCTTCTGTCTGCATTGTGGTCTCGACGCGCGCTGTATAGCGGCGCGGGCGTCGGTGAAACTGTAGTGAATAGCCTCCTTTTATAATGTCCAGCACCCATTTCGAAACCCCTGGAAGCTTTTCCCATGCGTTTGCATGAATAGCTAGAGGTTGAATACGAAGCGCGCTCCGTTCGCTGAGTAACGGAGTGGTTTCGGTGTGCTGTGGCACAAGAGATGTGCTCGTGACATTCGGGGGCGCGGGTGCTGATAGCGGGAACTATTATGTCTGTGTGTGGATGTGGTTGTGTGGCAACAGGCACATTTAACACACTGCAAACAACGTTCGCCTGCATATAGGGAATGCAATTTGGTTTCGTTTTTACAGAAACCTTGGGGCGTGCATAATGTGGTGTCTGTGGGCACTGTGAAGTGGGCACATTTACCACATGTGAAGCGCAATCAATCTGAGTCGATTTTATGTGCGTGTGACAGGCTGTGCTTGTGTGTAGTGATGGGCACTGGGAAGTGGGCATGCTGACTACACATGAAACACCATCGGCCGTGGCCGGGACACCAGAAAATACACTCTTTTTTGGATTTATCTGGGTAGCCGTGAGAACGGCTTTTGAGTACAGGCAAACAGGCGACAGAGCCGGTTTGTTGGCTGCATAGGACACTGGAACAGTCACATTTTTTGGAACTGGACGAGCGAATACCTTTGGTGGGGGACCGGCAACAGCGGGACTCGTGCACCGTCTTTTTCCTAGCTTTGCTAGGACAGCTTCGGAGGCTCAGGCTTTAATTCAATTCTGGGCCTCGGGCCACGCCCAGCGGGACGGCGGCCGGAAGAGCGGGAACGTGGTATCGCGCCTTGCGCTCGGTGACGTTGCGAAGCGGTGGCAGCGGGCTGTGGCTGGGGTCGGGAGCTCTGCGCAGGCGGTTTCCCACGGCCGGCTGCAGAACTGGAGCGCTTTGGCAGGAAGTGCCTCATCGCCTGAGACGCTTTCTGTACCTCTGCGAATCTCTCTGCAAAGTCCTTGACAGAGGATCCAAACAGGCCAGGGGGTGAAAGTGGAGCGTCGAGGAACACGGTGCGTTCGGACTCGGCCATTTCAGAAAGCGTCAGCCACAAATGCCTCTCGGTTACCGTAAGCGCGGCCATGTTACGTCTTATGGCTTGTGCTGCGGACTTTGTAGCGCGGAGAGCGAGGTCCATGGCGCTTCTCAAGTCCGGCACGCAGATCGCTTCAGGCCCTTCCTCATCCAGCCTTCAGAGGAGGTCAGCCTGGAAGATCTGCAGCGTGGCCATAGTGTGCAGCGCTGACGAGGTCTGTCCAGCGGAGGGCGGACACAAGTGGGCTGCAATCGCCTCTTCGACCGGCGGCAGAGAGAGGTATCCTCTGTTCTCGGCGCCGTCCACAGTGGAGAACGCCAAGGAAGAGGATGGGCGCACTCTCGCCGAGTGGGGGGCGCTCCAGGACTTAGCCAGTTCTTCGTGTAACTCAGGAAGAAAAGGCGCCGGTTTAGACGCGCTTGAAGCGCGCTCCCCTTTCGGCAGAAAACAGCCATCCAGCCGGTTGCGAGCGGGCTGTTCTGGTGAGGACCACTCGAGGCCCAGGCTCGCCGTAGCCTGTGTGAGGATCCTCATTAACTCCGCCTCAATCGAAGCTCTCGTACCTGACGGAGCGTGGGCGGGGGGAGCGAGGTCCGCAGAGCTCTCCCAATCCCCACTGCATGACGCCAGGATAGAGCAGGTATCCTCCTCCTCCATGACAGACCCTTCGTCACCAGCGTCGACGCAAGCGGCGGCAGACAGCGGCCATTTAACGTCCGAGACGGGGGCTGACGAGATCGGTGAAGCTGGCGGGCGAACCGGCGAGCTTTGTCGGCTGGGGGGGGGTTCCGGAGCCCGCTGGGCACAGCGCTTCTTACGGCGCAATCACCGCGTGCTCCTCACCCAGGCAGGAAACGCAGACAACATGGCGGTCCCCATCGCTGAGTGTGGCTCTGCACGAGCCGCAAGAAGGCATCTTTATAAAGACGCTTTGCTCTTTTAATGATAAGTGTGTATCGCAGCGGCGACACACACTTCAGATTTGAAAGGATATAGGCGCCGGAAAGCGCAGCAGGAAGGCACGGAAGGCGGCGTGGCCAGCAGCTTCAGTGGCTCGTCCCGCTGAGATGCTTGCAGTCGACGGCGGCTTCTTATCCAGCTCCAGCGATGCGTGTGCTTCGCTTGAAGGATGAAAAATCAGATAATAGCTGCCTGCGAGCGGTTTTTATAGGCCTAGACCACGCCCTTTTAGGCGGGAAGCAACGCAGTGGGCACGAAATGCCCCCATTGGATCTGGCATCACACCAGGCCTCGCTCTATAGGCTGCTGCAGTTGCCGCAGAGCAGCCAATAGGCGCGCAAGCTGTTTCGCCTATGTCTGTATGCTGCTGCAACGCGCTTTACATTATTTCAAAATTAAGGATAATTTTTGGCTTCAATATCTCGCAGAAAAGGATTTTCCCCCTAGCGTAAGATACTTACTCAGTACGAGAGACCTCTCGTAGGAGAACTTATTAAAGTATAAGTATAACAGCAGAAGCATATTCAATTACAAATGCTGGATTTATGGTGTTCTTACATTAAAAAGAATGTGCTTGTGTGTTTATTGGTTTTCCTACCTCTCTAATATCTTCATTTCCTTCTTTTACATTTTCTGTGGCACCAACAACCAGCTGATGAATGTTGTCGATCTCAGTCTCCTGTAACACACACACACACACACACACACACACACACAAACACACACACACACACACACACACACACACCAGTGGTGAAAACTACTTGTTTTTGGTCACATTTCACCATTTTGAATTGAAAATGTATTATTGACATGATCTGTGCGATACAACTTCTAATCAAATGTGAGGAGACTAACAGAGCGGTTTTCAGCAGATTATGAATTTAATATCTGATCATGATTTCAGTAAATGATTCATAAACTCAAACATTAGGCTCAGACATAAGTGAGTTTTAGCTTGTGCTTTATTAAAATAAAAACACTATTTGCAAATAGTTCAAATGCATTACTTTACAATAAATTCTGGTTTGTTTTTCTTCATCCTCTTATATCCACTTAATAAATGAATTCCTATAAAAAGGAGGTGTTGTCTCTGACCTGCTGTAGGACTTTCTCAGCGAAGATTTCCTGCAGACGAGAGATTTCCACAACCTTCCCCTCGATCTGCCTGCAACACACACAATAAACCACTTACACTCTAATCAGTAATTCACTCATGTGTTTGTTAATCGTGTAATCAGTGCCGCATCCCAGTCATCTCACCTGACTTCATCCAGCAGACTGTTCATCTCTCCGACCAACCTCTGATTCTCCTGCTCAAACTAACACACACACACACACATTAAACACACACACACACACACACACACACACACACACACACACACACACACACATTAAACACACACACACACACACACACACACACACACACACACACACACACATATTAAACACACACACACACACACACACACACACACACATATTAAACACACACACACACACACACAGAGTGATCAATGCATTAGTATCACAGCATCATCATGATAAAGTGTGTGTGTTTGTACCATCTGTATTTCCTCTGGTGAAAGATCATCCTCAACTCTGTTGTCCTCCCACAGATCCACATTACTGTCTGTGACTGGTTTATCTGCAACACACACACACACACACACACACACACACACACACACACACACACACACACACACACACACACACACACACACACACACACACACACACACACACACACACACACACACACACACACACACACACACACACACACACACACACACACACACGTTACTCGTGAGACACTGGCAGTACTACAAAAAGATCAGGGCCTGTATTCACAAAACATTTCATCTTACCACTAAGAGTTCTCCTAAATAGCAGTAAAAGTTTTTAGCTAAGAGTTTTCTCTTAAAACCTATTCACAAAGCTGCTGAGACAAACTTTTACTAAGCAGTAGAGAGAAGTCTTAAGCTAAGAGTAAGGGGCGGGGTTAACCTCGTTACTATGGATGATGTCAGCATGCTCATTAACTATGCATACAGTGATTGGCTGATAGGGGAGGAGTCTCTGTCAGACATTTATTCACAGAAATATTGTTGTAAATGTTGCCATATTCAAATAAAGAATTTAAAATACAGGGCAAGTGTCACTTATTAAACAAGTGTTCAAATGATTGACAGCCTTTTACCTGTGTGCTTCTTATAATAAACAATTAGCTGATATGCATGTAAACAGACTTTTTTTTAAAAGAGCTTTTTATGCTTTTAATGACACAGAATAGCAGAGAACTAACACAAAATCATTGGGTGAAGAGAAGGGGCGAGCAGCAAAACATTTCAAAACGGGAATCAAACTTAGAACGCTTTGAGCAGAGATACTCTATATACTGATGCACTAACCGCTGGGCTATCGGTGCCGACGTAAAAGGATTTTTTCTATTCATGATAGAATAATCATGGCTGATAGCGAGATACACAAACGTAAAACAAAACCAAACTGGACGCAAGAACAGCTGTTACTTCTTGCCCAACGTAGGATATAATCAAATGAAAATTTGGAGCTGGGATAACCTCCAAGACTAAAAAAACAATTGTGTGAGGATGTGTGTGCATATATACATGCAGAGTGTTTCTAAAACGTTTAAGTTCCGAGTCAATCGCCAGCAACAGCAATATTAGGAAGGTTAGGATTTGATCTTGTGATTTAAGCCTGATTTAGGCTGATTTATACTCGACTCGTTCTTCTGCACCGCAAGCCTGCTCGCGTACATCACCAAATTCTGGCCCCTGTTCCTAAAAGATCTTAAGAATAAAAGTAGCCTCATAACTTAGCGATTTAGGAGAAAACCTTAAAAGTAATGCTTGAAACAATCCTAAATTTAGGACTCTTAATTTTTGCTCTAAGAGTATTTCACAAAGCGTTTTAGCACTAAAACTAGCTCCTAAATCTGCGAAATGTTAGGAGTAGTGGAGAGGACTCCTAAGTCACTAAGATCAAGTCCTAAAACTATCCTATAATGGCTGTTTCCGGCTGTCTGCCTCGGGACAGAAACATTTTAAAAGCATTGGATGATAATGAGCTTTTCAGAAGATGTGGTCTTAATCGCAAAGGACTGCTGTAGATTTGCAACAAATAAAAACAACCCAATGACGCCACAGATCAATGTTTTGACAATCCTCGAATGGCAGCTTCCTATGAATGCAATAAATCTGCAAAAGCATAACAAGGTTACATGAAAACATTATCGGCAACTTGAAAGTAATGTCCGTTTAGCTGTAGCTGTTGTTTGTCACTTAAATTCTACAATCTCTGCCTTAATTTGCCTGACTTTGCAAAGAATACCAGCGCTTTTCACAGTCATCTTCGCTTCTGGACAAAAGTGGAAGAGCTGCATTTATTTGCACACATATATTTTCCCACACATCTCTTTTAGTTTTTGAGGTTATCCCAACTTTGTTTTCACGAACAAGTTGGGTAAGAAGAGAACGTAAAATTTTATTTTGCGTTTACTTGCCTTACTATCACCTATGATTATTCTACCCTGTAAATTAAAAGGCTGTTTATATGCATAGATACTAACTGTATACGAGGAGCGCACATGAGGCTGAAGATACACGTTTAATTAGTGACAGTTAGCCTGCATTTTTTAAAATCTTTATTTGAATATGATATAACATTGCATGTTACAATATTTCTATGAATGAATGTCTGACAGAGACTCCTCCCCTATCAGCCAATCATTGTGTGCATAGTTAATGAGCATGTCGACATCACCATAGTAACGAGGTCAACCCCGCCCTTACTTTTAGCTTAAGACTTCTCTCTACTGCTTAGTAAAAGTTTGTCTCAGCAGCTTTGTGAATAGGTTTTAAGAGAAAACTCTTAGCTAGAGTTAGAGTTCTTAAGGTGGTCAGGTTTAGACATCAAACACACAAAATGTGCTGCATTCTATGAAAGACGTAGTGGAGGAAACAGATGGTATAAAGCAAAGTCTGACAAGCCCCCTTCCTTTTCAATAATGCAGAAACGCATCCGAGTGTATGAACGTCACGAAACATATCCTTATTTGGGCCATAAATTTAACGTCAGTGGCGACTGGGAGGAACAGATATCAGAGCTGTGTCAAGAATATACCCAAAGACTTGGGCTGATTGATGCTGCCCCACTGCCCAGAATGATGAAGATTGAAGCCATCAGGCTAATCGCAGTAGCCAAAATTCAACATCTCTTCCCGAATGTACATATCCCACAACGTATATTGTCAGCGATGAACAACGAAACGGTTAAGCTGATGAGGAAATGGTTCTGTCTTAATAGCCGCACGACTCGGGACATAATTTTCCAGCCACGTAGAGACGGAGGTCTCGGTGCCCCAAATATTGAATGGCTCTACACCGCGTCCAGAACAGGACACCTTTTAAACATGCTTAACAATGACGATACAACTGTTAGAGAATTATCACGTGAATCACTGTTTTTTCATCTACAACGTCGCAAAATACCTGCTGCTTCCATAAACGAGTCCCAGTTTCTTGGATTTAAACTAAAGCAGAACGGAAAGTTAGACATCAAAGCAGCCGGATTTGGAGTGCGCTCCGACTGGCTAGATTTAAACGACCTCTGCAGCCGCATAGGAATACAGCTGTCCTGGCTGGGACCCGATGGAGAAGTAGTGGCTCTTAATGACAGCATAATCACCGATCCACTGGTTTCCACTCTGGCAATCCTCAATAAAGACACTACTCCTCACCAGTTACAGATTAAACACGCAAGAGCTTCAATTCTTCATCTTAGACAGACCCAAAGCGGACAGCACTGGACAGGTCTCAGATTACAAGGAAAACTTGCTTTACTTCAATTTGCCGACCATTCAGTGTCTCACTCTGCTCTGTCTAATCCATCAATCTCAGATGACATTCTGATATTCTTGATTAAAGCAAGACTACAGTGTCTACCAACAAAGTACAATTGGGCAATATGGTATCCATCAAAGCATGAACCTTATTGTATATTACATCCAACTCAGCAGGAAAACGAAACGGTTGCTCATATACTAAACGGCTGCTACAATTATAAAG
>NC_133376.1:40168203-40238203 GCF_049309525.1 Garra rufa | reverse complement strand
CTTCACCTGTGCTGAGACCACCTGTTTGCCCACTACAGAACACACACACATCGACACAAAAACACCCTGAAAACACTGTATAAAGCACTACAGAAATAAACAAGACTGATTTAATGGAATAAAATGTATTGAAGCATACACATACTCTCAGATCGCAGCTGGCCGATGGCATCTGCGCAGGTCCTCATGAAGATCTGCGCATCCTGGTCGATTTGATCTCTCTCACTGTCCGTCATACGGGACACATCTGAACACATCACACTGTGAACACACACACACACACACACACACACACACACACACACACACACACACACACACACACACACACACACACACACAAACAAACATGAACTCAACCCTTCAAAATGATTAGAGTGATGTGCAATAAACACAAATCCTGCTCTGAGCTTCAGTGTGATCGAAACACACATGACAGATAAACACTCTTAAACCGCTATTAGTTCATTAAAGGGGTCATCGGGTGCAAAACTAACTTTCCATGTTGTTTGGTTTGGTTGGTAGTTTGTGAACACAACCACCCTACAATGATAAACATACACCCAGTGGTATATTTTAATCTTTAAAAGTAATATCCCTTTTAAAATCAGCTCATTCTCAGCTTCTTGTCATTGTGACGAAACACAGTTGATTGACAGGAGCGTCTTACCTTAGCCCCGCCCTCATCGAGCTGAAACAGTCCGACTCTGATCTCCATTGTGTGACTCAGGAGCAGAGGAAGACTCTAATTGAGCGATTGAGGTGTTCTGTTGTTGGATGTAATAATGAACACAATCTGAGCCGCTGAAGACACAGAGGTTTAACGTTACTTTCGTTTTTAAATGGAAAGCGCCGATCCTGATCTACATATGCGTCTATCTTCGTGTGAATCATTCCTGATGCAGCTTCACCCACAGCAGAAGAGAGTAGAAGGGTTTTTTATGCATCTTTGCAAATGGCCTCTTAATAATGTGCTTGTTGGCAAGTTTTGCCGTTAAACGCAGCTAAAGTAAACATTACGGCTCATAATCCCTCAGCAGAGAGGGGCGGGGTTAGCAGAGCTCAGTGGCATTTAAAGGGGCCATGTCCTAAAATGAGCTGAAATTTTGCAGAGCTGATTTTGACAAGGTAAAAGGGTGGTTTTTTTACACTACTATTGGGAATTTTTTAACCAAAGTATATTAGAGACTTTTCATTAAAACCCTAAAGAATCTTATGAAGTTGTGGAAAATGGGCATCCGATGACCCCTTTAAACAAAAACAATATATGCTGATTAAAGCTAGTCATCAGTCGATCAGATGCCACTGACTGACCTGCCGGCGTTCACATAGTCCTTCCTGTGCTGCAGCAGAAAGTCCTTCAGCTTTGAGATGTTAGAGATCTACAGAAACAAGAGCAGAAACGTCACACACATCAGATCACACACACTGTGTTTGTAAGACACTGAGTCAATATTACCTCAAGAAACAACAGCAGTGCTGAAACTAACACACACTCACAGTGAGAGTGACAGACGGAGCATGGAGGGCTGCAAACTGTTTTGCTAACGTTACTGAAATGTTTCTGCCGCTTTAATAACCACAATTATGTAATTGCTGCAGTTGTAGAATTTGACCTGAACAGAATCACTTAATAGTGACTCACACACACACACACACACTCACACACACACACACACACACTCACACACACACACACACACTCACACACACACACACACACACACACACACACACACACACACACACACACACCTCACACACTCCTAACATCGGCGGAGGTCTAATCCTGGCGTTTGGAATAACACAGTCAGACGGATCAGAGGTCAGAGGTCGACTGCTGTTCATGAAGAAATCAAACGTTCCCAGCAGCAGCTCTGAGTCTGTGATTCATCTGAACGTCTGACAGCAAAAGCAGACAGAAACAAAACACCTCGAGATCATGTGATCACAGACTTAATTCTTTGTGCATCACAGTTTTGTTTGTAGATTTATATATATATAGGTCTGATTTACAGGTGGGACGGATGAGACATGTCCCCATCACTTTTTGCTGTGGTCAATATTGTTCCTATTACTATTTTGAAACATCTCACAGCAAACACATACCAGAACCAGATGAAACACCATGTTCATGTCTGATAAACACGGTGTGATCTGGTGCTGGAATCAGTTGTTTTTAAAATCATGCTGAATGCTCTTGCACACAGCGCTTCAATCTATCACTTAACCCTTGCAGAGACTATCTATTCATTCCGGTTAAATCACAAAACAAATCACAGATTGTGTCTCTGCTCTGCATATACAATTACTGATGAACCCCTAGTTTTAATAAGGGGGGAAAAGATCATACCTGATTGGATTTGAAGCCAAAACTCACACGCGTCTAACGCAACTTATACCACTGTACTGTTATATGAGCATGAAGGTTTTTTGCATATCTGTACATTTTTTCATAATAAAGGCAAAAACAATTAAAAAAAAAAAAAAAAATTAAAAATCCCATCCACTTTTTTTAAACAAAGTTTCATCAATGTTTATAAACATACATTTTTATTTACAATGCAAATGTAACACTATATATCCAGGGATGTGTGGCAGGGTTGCCAAGTCTGCAGTCTTCCCACAGAATTGGGCTACTTTCATACCGTCGCCGGTTGTTTTTCATGTCTGCAGGTTGAAGTGACCCCAATATTGTAAGATTTAGCCCCTAGAATGTAAATTTTATCAGAGGAACCCCACCACAAAAGGTGTATTTTACCCCCGGAACGTGATTGGGTTAGTTTTGAGTAGCAATTGTGCGGGTTTTGTTGTGAAAACCTGGCAACCCTATCTCCTAGTGAATGTGTTTGGATCAGGGCTCAGAGTCACATCTGTATGAACATCTGTGTCAGTCTGCAGTTTTCTCTCCTCACCAGCAGAGGGCAGCAGTGACCCACCATTGTTTGTGTGTGTGTGTGTGTGTGTGTGTGTGTGTGTGTGTGTGTGTGTGTGTGTGTGTGTGTGTGTGTGTGTGTGTGTGTGAGAGAGATTCCCACAGTGGTCCTGGAGGCCTTGCAGGAGGGCAGAGAGATCAATTGCTCTGGTAATTTAAGACCCTAAAGAGCAAGTAATACCTAAACAATGAGTCCGGCGCTAGTGTGTGTGTGTCGGGGCTAAAGGAGACAGTCTGCCTGGCTGCATTTAATCTCATCATCAGAGACCCTCCGTTTACCTCACACACACACACACACACACACACACACACACACACACACACACACACACACACACACACACACACACACACACACACACACACACACACAGGGAGTGTAAAGGTGTATTCTGTGAAGTCACGCGTCCGTTCACTTTCTCTCTGACCGCGTCGCCATGGAGACCCGATAGCGATCACCGGTGACAGGGTTTGGGTCGGTTCGGGGGTTTTGTCGCCGGTTCAGTTTCCACTCGAGGGAGGAATCGGTACAATACTCTCTTTATGAGTCCGACAAACGCTTTATGATGTTCCACTTTATTGGGCTTTAGAAAACTAAGGATTAAAGGTGAATAATTGAGCACGGACTACTTAAACCGGAGCGAACACAAATCGCAACGACTGAAAACCCGACCTGAACCGGCGCTCCTCTGGGTAACTCATGAACCCGCGGCCACCAATGACTCACTCGTTTGTTAATCTTAAAAACAATCAAAGTTAAACAGGCCTAAATGTGTTTACAGTTCGCTCACTGAACGAGTTTAGCCTGAAAGGTCAAAGAGTGTGTGTTGAATTGAAGCTGATTAAAGTGATTCACTGTTTACAAAAGATTCATTCAAAAATCCCGCGCTTGATTGAAGCGAACGACGCAAATCCCGCGGCTCCAAACATCAAGATGGCGGCCGAACATCCGGCGCTGATTCCACCTGAGCGCGCGTCACTGCAGACGGCGGCAAATCAAATTTAGCAGTTTGTTCTCCACAACGAAATGAACTCATATGGACGCTTTAATCCGAAGCGTTTATTACTAAGAAATAAAGAGCAGCGCTGGAACAGAAGCTTTGATTCAATCCAGTGAGGGTTACTAGTAAACAAAAGCACAAATTTCACAATACTCAACATCACCACATGCTTAATTATCTCAAATTAATAATCACATTAATAAATATTACGATAATATGAAGCTAAAATTAGAACTAAATTTAAAACCATACAAAAACTATTCTTTTTACCTCAAATAAAATAAAAAATAAACTGGAGGAAGCGTTATTATGGATTATAGACTCAATGTATTTTAGTAAAAAACGTCTTGATGGATTTGTTTCAGCGTTTGTCTTCTCAAGATGTGAACTGATGGTGGTGTGGATTACTCGTGGATTATTGTTTTAATCCGCCGTTTGGACTCTCATTCTGACGGCACCCATTCACTGCAGAGGATCCATTGGTGAGACAGTGATGCAATCACACATTTACAGAAATCTGTTCTCATGAACACTCATCTTGAAGGGCCTGAGGGAGAGCACACTTTCAGCAAACTGTCATGTTTGTCTGAACTATTTCTTTACAGTTAAACACATCAATAACACCCAAACTGCTGTCTCTGCTCTTGATGGTTGAGAATAAAGCCTGAGGAGTCTTACAGACAAAACCGTCTCAGAACAGCAAGACAAAATCATCTGTCAAAGAAACAGCAAACGGTTTATATTTCAGATCATCATTCCTATCGGGTCACTCTGGAGTATCTTCAGTCACATCAGATCCTCAAACGCGTCTGGTTTACATCGTCAGATGAGCGCGTCCGTCCAGAGGTAAAGGAATCTCATGCGCTTCAGGCGACCATTTCCATCGGTCCATCAAGAGTCTCTGCGAGCTGGAGAACAGTCATGTTGTTTATTTTCCTTCCCCGTTTGTATCTGTCCTGCGAAGCGTCGGCGGGAGCGGAGAAGCCGTGCGGCTCCTGAACATCTGCTGGGCATTAGGACCCGCGACTGCTGGACTAATTTAATATTTACTCTGTTTTGATCTTCCACCTCTAATCACCGGCCGTCCGGGATCGGCTTTCTGAGAGAAACCGTTAGAAAGCTGAATGAAAATGTTATTGCAGCATGTTTATGGAATCAAAGCGGAGCAGGAGCGGGGCCGCCGAACACTGAACTTTATGTCAGAAACTCAAGATCGGATCACAGCGGCCCTGGGCAAATAACGCGGCTCCCGCTGGAGCCAAACAACTACGACTATCCAGAAACCCTTCAACTTCAGAGCCGAGTATTTACAAGAATACAAAACAAACAATCAGCGCAGCATTCAGCTTTCAGAGCGAATCAGCGCCGCACCGTCTGTACGCAGCCCAGAGAAACACATACAGGAGCGGGACACATAGACTTAATCACACCACAGCTGTGCATTTGACTATTGGCACTGAAAAGGTCATCAACAATTATCAATAAATCATAATGATTCAATTGAAACATACTTCAGTAAATTGTGTGTAAATCAAGGAAACAGACCAAAAAAACACATAAATAAAATAAAAACAATATATGCGAGTATCAGTCTGACATTCACACAAATCTGACATGTGACTCAAATCACACTGAATCTGCTCATTTCTGACCTGCATCAATAAATAAATCACTTTTACCCAGAGTGAATGAAGGTGCATTACAGCTACAGGATTGATCAGGTGTTGCTCTGCATGTAAGTGAGTCTTCATCAGTCTTCAATCATCATAACTGTACACTTCATTTAATCAAGTAACTGATGCACAACACTATATGCAGCATCACACACAGAATGTGTCAAAATATGTGACCCCAGACCACACAACCAGTCATTATTTTCATTTCATATCTGAGGATGCAAAAAAATAAAATAAAAATAGGCCTACTGTGAAAATATCCTTTAAAGTTGTCAAACTGATGTTCTTAGCGATGCATGTTACCAATCGAAAATTAGTTTTAATATATTTATGGCAATGTACAAAATATCCTCAATGGAATCTTTACTTTATATCCTAATCATTTTGACCCACACAATGTATCGTACGCCACTTTTTTTGGAAATAGGCTCATTCTCCAACTCCTGAGTTAATAAGTTGAGTTTTACCGTTTTGAAATCCATTCAGCCGTTCTCCTGTTCTGGCCATATCACTTTTAGCATAGCTTAGCATAGATCATTGAATCCTATGAGACCAATAGCATCGCATTCAAAAATGACCAACGAGTTTCCATATTTGTCCTGTTTAAAACTTGACTCTTCTGCAGTTATATCGTGGACTAAGACCAGCGGAAAATGTAAAGCTGCGATTTTCTAGGCCGATAAGATTAGGAACTACACTCCCATTCCGGCGTAATAGTCAAAGAAGTTTGTTGCTGTAATATGGACACAGCAGACGCAGTAATATCACGCAGCACAAGGTGACCAACTGGCAGTGTTGAGCAAGCTACTTGGAAAATGTAGTGAGCTAAGCTAAGAGTTACTCTTCATTAAATGAAGCTTAACTACACTAATAAAGCTACAGCCTTGGGTAATGTAGCAAGCTAAGCTACAACAACATGGCAAAAGTAGTTTACTACATCTAAGCTATTTTTTAGTTCATTTTTCAATTGAACCAACATCATGCCAAATCAATGCTTTTTCGGTAATCAATTAAACTGTCAGTCATACAGGCATAAAAGTTCAGTTTAATTGATTATTTAACCACTCTTCCAAACCAATTTGGCTAAAAATCAGTATCAGACAGGACTAGATTTATCTCATATTTTGGGGGGTTGAATTCTTTCTTGAAAAAAATTTTTTTGAAAAACAATGGCACCTGTTTCTGAATATTGAACCAATAAAACAGGGAAAACACAACATTTGTAAATAAAAATAATAGATAATTGAATAACATATAGCATGGATCCACAAGATAATGTGTTATAAAAATGTAAACAATATAAACAAAGGCAGTAAAATATATGTATGTGTTATTTAAGTAATATAATACTTGATTGATAGCAATTGTTTAAATTAATATAATTGATTTGTTCTTTGAAACTTTAATATTAATTTATGCGATTGCAATGCCTTGATTCTAGTAAGATTAGTACACAGTCATAGCCACAAATGCAATGGTACTATTAATTGGCATAATTATTTCAGTGTTTCGGTTTTCGGCCTTGGTTTCCTCTTTTTCGGTTTTCGGTTTCGGCCAAGAATTTTCATTTCGGTGCATCCCTAATAATCAATAATGAAGAATTTGTGAAAAAGTGTGTTTTATAGTTGGTCACAATTGTGATAATGTACTGAATGAACATATTTCTGCAGTCATAAAAATGGTTATATATCTTGGCCCAGCTATTTTAAACTGTTTCTAAAATTTTACAACATTGATAGGAATACTGAGATAAAAGACAAAAATATATAATCATCAACGCATTTCAAAATTGTTACTTTATTGTAACATATATCATCAAATTGTTATATTAGAGCTACCAGTGCAACATCAATATTGTAACTTATTTGTAACATTTGAACTTTTGATTTAGTGCAATAATTCGTCATTTCAACATTTGAGTGCAATCTTCACAACAACTGCATTGGATTTCTATTGTAAACCTAAGTTGACTGTTATCCCACCGTCAACATGTTTACTCCTCCTATGACCACACTCAACAAAACTGAACATATGTGAATTTATATTAATACTAGACACCTTAGAGATAATGTGAATACCAAAATCTTTGTCGTATCTTTATGTTAACATACTTTACTAGCCTTATGTTTTGGAGCTTTGATGCAGCCATCATCATATCATGATGCAAACAGGAAATAAACTGCTCTGGTCATGTGACAATTTGCAGTAAGCATGTGAAACTGCACATATTTAATTGAGACCCTTTATTTTTTCCAATGTTTGCAGGAAGGGCTCTAAAACATCAATCAGTAAAGTGTTTAGAGCTTTTAAAATGAACAACTTTTTATGGTCACCATTGTGTCCGCTGGGATTCAATAGGTTGACATTCAAAAAACAAATGAATAAGAATTATACCAAAAACTCATGTATACATTCTGAAGTTTAAGTCATCATAAGGCTGTAATGTGTGTGTTGGTGTAGTGTAATAACACACTACAGTCTGTCAGTGATGTACACATCTATATGAGTCTCTCACCACTTCTCTGGATCTCCCGCTGAAGCTGTCTCTGTCTCTCGCTCTCGATCTCGGTCTCTTCGCTCCGCCGGTTTCGTCTCTGTTGGATGAATCGATCAGTCCGAGCGCTTTATTCCGCGTTTTCACTGTTTTCACGCTCGCTTTGAATAATAGTGTTATATCGGCAGCCATGACTGACACGTCGCCGCTCTGACGTCACCCACCGGCGACACGTGCGCGAGCAACGGAAGCGCGTATTTCCATGGATACGCAACAGCTGTATACTAGCATACTAACGCCATTTCTGCAACAGTGCATGCAGTATTCTAGTATGCTGTCCCGTGGCAGTAGAGCTCATGTTTCTGCGGGTCTTAAAGAGACTACTCGCCCTGCCACAGATTCATAAAGCCATGGCATTAAATGCACAGCATAAAAAAAAAAAACAATGACGATGAGCTTATTTTATTTTTCTTATCCTACTGGCAGACATTTACATTTAGAGAACATACAGACATATTGTGTTCCATTCCGTTTAATACTTTTATTAATTATTAGTTTTATGTAAAATTCGTAGATTTACCTTCATAAAACCTGCTGAAACCCTGATCTGGTGGATTCAGTGATTCTCAACTGTGATGCAATCTATTGTAGAAAATAATCTAACTTCAGTGGACATGAGATGTAGGAACAACAGAGGATGAGAAATACATTTTTGCAATTATGCCATTATTATCTGTAAAATAATTAACTTAGCTACTTTTGTTTAAATGAAGGTTTGCAGAAATGACAGTGAGCACTGAGAGTGCAATTCATCAACTCCTGGAGGACCTCCTTAAACACCCTGGTCTTAAATGGAGAGTGTTGCTCAGCTCATCTCTACAGAATCCCTGCAGAAATACATGTCCACAGATGGATTTTAGCTTCACTGCAGGCCAGGGGCAATCGGGACTTTTCCGACCGGCCTGAGCTTATTATGGATGCGAAAAAACTCAGAAAATCAAACATGATCCGAATTTTTTTTTTATGACGGACAAAATTTTCAGAGGCAGTGACTAAACTCGATTAACATAACCTCACCTGTATTTTTTGTTTTTACCTGCAAAAATCTCGGACGAAAATTCCGTACTGATGTGTGCAATGACATTAACTCCAGCAGCTCGTGTTGGATGCAGGGTTGCCAAATCCGCATTTTTTCCTCACAGAATTGGTCTACTTTTAAACTTGCCATGGGTTGAATTCCCCCAGTTATTTAAAGGTTTTAAATATTGCAGAAATTAAATTTCAATAAAATGCCTGTATTTAAATATTTTGCGTTCTACCAATGATAAAACGATGATGGATATTAGGTTTTGTGAAGGCTACTGGTAGGAAGCCTTTGAGCTGTGTTTATGATCAATGTGCACAACTGTAAAATGTGTATTTTAGATATGGAAATTAAGTATATAAGTTTTGATATTTGGGATATGGTCAGTGCACTATTTTTGGTTGTTCTTGACTGGCCATTGGGCTAGTTATGTCATACAGACCTGTTTAGAATTGTAGCTAACATTTTCCAACTGCAGTAAATTATTTTTTTTTCTATAAAAAGTATTTAGTACTTCTTAAGATAATTTTAAGAACATCTATAGTGTATTAAATTTTGCTTTTTTCAGACACTTTTTGAACTAAAATGTGCTTTTACTTCTCTTTAAAATAATGTAAGTAGTTATATTACAACTTGTAGTAATGAAAAGGAAAAATGCGTAGACACAAAGAAACAAAAAGAATGATGGGGCCGGTGCTGTCAGAATTTTCCCGGTGGATTTTAGTGCCCCACTCCGCCCCTGCTTCACTGTCATGTTGACAAAAACTCACTCATCACTAAATGAATGCTTAAAGTGAAGACCTTATTATTTCAGGGGCCATTGTTTATCAATTTCTGTTACTTTTGCTATATATAACACTTAAAACAATAATTTGGTTTTCCTCTTGTACCATTGTCCTCTTCAATTTTGGCTGACCATACTTACCTCTTGATCAAAACTTGCCTTAACGTCACACCAGAATTGTTTATTTAGCTTTATTTAGTAACTTTCAGGAGGGTGTACTCCTTTTTGCAACACAGCATTTTATCACTTTGATAAGAAAAAAAATTTTCTGAATAATTGTAGCATTCTTCTTTGGTAACGGATCAAGCAGACTTTCTGGAATATTGTATCTCTTAAAAACCCTAACATGTCTTCTAAGTAAAGAGTAATTGATGAATTTGTTAAGTTTCTGTTGTTAAGTAATTGAAGAATATTATTAAGTAATAATTTAAAAGTTAAGTTTAGAAATATCGGTATCGAAATCTATATAGATCCAACCCTATTCCTGGAGATCTACCTACCTGCAGACTTTAGTTCCAGCCCTGCTCAACTATTTGAACTGAACTGGATGATGATATCACTGAATCTGTTGATGAACTGCCTTTAACTGAAAATTGATTGTTTACAATAATGCGTTACTTACACACTATTGTTCTGTTTAAATACTGTGCAGTTGCTTTGACACAACCTGTATTGTTAAAAGCGCTATATAAATAAAGGTGACTTGACTTGACTTGACAAACACAGCTGTCTGTAAATATCAAGAGATTAATTATCTGGTTCAGGTGTGTTTGAACAGGGTTGGAGCTGAACTTTGTAGAATGGTAGATCTCCAGGAACAGGGTTGGGCACCCCGATATAGATGGTAGTGGCCTTAAAAGTATCGGTATTGAAAACAAAATAAGTGGTATGGCCCATCCCCAACTCACAGCCTGACAACAGAGAGATTAAAACGCTAAAGATCAAGTTCTTTAACAAATTCACACTCCTGTGTTTATGATCAGTCAGCGAGTTTAACACGAAAACAAACACGATCTGGTCAATCGGCGCGACATCAAAACTCGTGAACGCGCTCGGTTTGTTTTCGGCTGAGATCCGCCAGTCGCGACGCTCTTCATAAAATGGCAGCACAAATTACCCCTCCAATGAAACTGGATCTGGGCTCTAATTAAGCCTTACAGAAAATGCCATTTTATTTTTTGCATGGTTTCCTCCGGCATTCCTGTATAATGTGGCATCGGGGCTTTGATGTCGAGCGCGCCTCTAAATGACGCCTTTCATCTTGCGCTCGCTCCCGCGTCAGCGTCATTCTTAATAAACACAAACGCTCAAACCGACATGAAGACTACGAGAGAGACACTCAGCGAGGCCTTTACTGCTCTCGAATCAGCTCTCCGTGCTGTCAGCGCTCATTTGCATCTTCCACATCAGATCTGGAGCCATTTCAGCCGTTCACACACTCGCGCTCCGAAACTGAACGCTCGCCGTTTGTCCGGTGAGAGGAGCTCAAAGCATGACGTTCTCTCGTTATCAACTAGTTTGAGATGGGACATCAGAACTTTATTTCAGGTTCAAGCACAAACTACTGTAAATCTGGGAATGACGAAGTGATCAAACTCTCTTAAACTTCATCTGTGTTTAGATTCACGATGATCTTAAACACTATTAAAGGAGGAACACCACGGGAAACAAATTTAGGATTTAGAAATATTGTTTTGATTTGTTTTTAAAAATGAAATGAAACCGGGCATTTTCTTGCCAAGATTATAACGTTATTTAAAAGTTACAAAAGCATTTCTTACAACGTTCTACAAACTTTTTTTTACCCAAAATATACTGTTATTTGGACGTTTATTTTTAATATTCCTAATACTATCATGCTTAGAATGTTATTAGAATGTCTTGGAACGTTCATCAAGTACAAATGTTTTCTTTCAACCCTAAAGAGAACGTATATTAAATAATAATACAATTAAAAGAACATTCCATAAACATTACTTTACAAACATGTTCAGCAAGCACTAAATGCACACTGAACAGTCACTGAAGTCAGATGTGATCTTGTGTTTGTCTTGCTGTTAAACTGGAGAAATGTTTGTTCATAATCTGTTTCTCATAAAGTCAGTATTCCTCTGAAGGTGAAATGAGCATCAGTTCTACTAGATGTTGGCAGCGGCACCGGATTGAATGAAATGGTCACACAGGAGACAGAAAAACACCAGAACACTTTTATAAAAATCAGCAAATCCAAAACAGAATCAGTGTTTTTACAATAAAATCAAATAAACAAAGAGGAGTGAGAGCATTTGGACTCATGAACTTGATTCTCACGAGACACACGATCAAATCACTCTTACGCTCAACACGACTTTAAACCAAACCTCATGATGTTCCACAGGAACTCGGTGAACGTCGGTGTGTTTCTGGTCTCATGCGCTGCATTTGCTTTCTCATATATGAAACACAAAAGAAGATATTTTGAGAAATGTCTCAGTGTTTTTTGTTCTTACAGTTAATGGTCCAATGTTGTCCTCAGAACATCCTCTTTTGTGTCCCACAGAAGAAAGAAAGTCATACAGGTTTGGAAGGACATGAGCACATGAAGACAGATCGATTATTATCAGTTGAACGATCCCTTTCGTTTTAATTATTGCGCTGTGAAACAGTAATGTCGGCACAAACGTTTTTGGAAGGTTATATGAATGTTAGGACAAAAAGTTAAAATGATGTTTATGGAATGTTCTTAGAACTTTATTGATACTTGATGAACGTTCTCTTAATGTGAACACGACGTCCTCGTGATGTTATTTGTTTTGATAACCTTTAAATACATGAAAACTGCACATTTTAACATTCTTAGAATATTAAAAATAAACATTCAAATGATGTTACATTTTTGGTTTAAATAGTGTTGAATCAAGAATGTAAGATGAAAGAGATATTTTTGTAACTTTAAAATAATGTTATAACCAGGACATGAAAACTGGACCTTTCAACATTTTAAAAAAATAAAAAAACTAAATTTGTTACAAGAGAAACATGCTTTCAATCGGGTCCAGGTGACGTTATCCTGTTCAGTTACACACTGTAATTCATTAGTTCTGCTAAATATGACCAGATTTCAGCCATCAGCACAGAGGACCTGAAGGAGAACAAGCAGACAGAGTTTTTTTTAATGGTACCGAAATAATGGAAGAACTAAAATAACACACACACACACACACACACACACACGCACACGCACGCACGCACACACACACACACGCACACGCGCACACGCGCACGCACGCACGCACGCACGCACACGCACGCGCGCACGCACGCACGCACGCACACACACACACACGGCCTCATGATTGCTCATATAATCAAAGCTGGTCTTGGCGTCTGTATTTTGAGAAAAGTAACTTCACTGAAGAATGAGGCTGAAAGCAGAGCTGATGTTTCACCCGCCGCTCGTGTCCCTCCGGCTTATTGAATTACCTAAACCAGCGCTGACGAGCGTGTTTGAACTTCACAGCCTCCGCGGCGCTTTCATCCCTGAAAATCAACAGAAAAACAAATACAAATTAAAGCTGCAAGCAGCGATGACCGGGCCCTCGCCGTCTGTGCAGTCGCCATCCCCATAGCATCAGGAAAACGGTGCCCAGTTGGCACATGCATTCACAGTAACCCTTTGGACTAACCCTAACTGTCTCTCCTCCTCTCTGACTCTTTCTCTTACCACCCATCCCCCCTCCTTACACTCAGCCACTTACCACACAAACACACACATAGAGTGCAGAGCAGAGTGAGATCAGATATGTTTTTTAATTTTCTTTCATTCGTGGAGTTTTGTATAATTATGAAATGAACTGTGTTTGATCAGAATGAATAGTTATTTGTATGAAAAAAGATTCAAAGAGTTAGGATGCTGCACTTTAAATATATAATAAATCATTGAAAATTGAAAATGGAAAATGAAATTCTAAGCACACTATCTGCCTTAAAAACACAGGAAACAAATATTTGAATGTATTTTTTATTTTTATTTATTTGCCATGGCAACAGCATTTGATGCATCAGGGACGCCTTTACAGACTCTCGTCGGCCGTGTTTTTACATTATTCTGATGAAGTTTGAAGAAAATCTAGTACAAATATATTGTTCGTTGTTCGTTCGTGTTTGTTAGTTCATTAACCATTGTTAACAAAAGAGACCCTATTTTAAATAGTTACCATGTTTTATGATCTACAACCATTTTTAAATATTATTTTAATGATCTATAAGCATCTGTGAAATAATTCAAATATAAAACAAATATATTAAAAATAAATACATATTAACTTAGTTGATGTATTTGTTTCTCATTCTAATTAAGTGAACTGAGCAGTATAGTGTCATACCTATAAGATTTTTTATTCTATCAGTGAGAGTGTATATATGTATATAAATCATATAATTTTTCCTTAAAAGATTAAAAAAAGATTTTAATGCTCTTTAAGCACCTATACAAAATAATTATGTAAAAGTACACTGACAGTACGGTATATATCAACTGATTCTATGGATTATTTTCATTCTTATACACTGAGAATGAGCTAAATAGCATTAGAGGTCAAACGATTCCTTATTTTATGAGGACCTCTAGTGTTCATCCCTGGTACTAGAGCTTTAATCTGACAAATTTATGTGACACTTTTAATGTTTTTGGGGCCTCTGAGCATGATAACATTTTGAAACTACACGTATTTCCTAAGAATTTCTTGTTCTTTATATGTAAAAAGTTTTGATGAGTTAGAATAATGCAATTTAAAGATATATGGAAATAACTCTTCATCTTTTTTACTGTTACTTTCATAAATCACCACATCAACACCATTCAAGATATCCCAAAGCCGTTCACAATTTAACATCTTCAGTATCTTGGCATCACGTTGACAAAGTTTGGTGTGCACTGTCTGATTCTGCTATGAGTGATATGAATTTATTCACAGCTATATTTTTCCAAAAATCCACATTCAAATCAAAATAGCTGATTTCCTGTTGGTCGTAGCTAATGGGTGTAAATTAGAAAGTTGTCTGGCTTGATGAGACCAATATACCGACCAAGTTTGATGTCTGTAGCTACAACTAACCCTCCAACTTTTGTCAAAAGGTGGCGCTATAGAGTGTCTCCAACAAATCACCACATCAACACCGTTCAAGATATCCCAAAGCCGTTCACAATATAGGGAACATTTTCCCTATATTCTGAGGATGATGATAACAAAATGTTATTATTGCTTGCTTTACGTCCACCACTTCTGCTTAAATGTCATCGTTACCTATCTGTACAATTTGTGTGTGGATATTGCTTTGCAGGTGACTCCTGTTATAAGACATCACTTTTAAGTGCTACATAACTAAGAAAGAATCAATTAGGAAAACGGTGCCCAGTTGGCACATGCATTCACAGTAACCCTCAGTCAGTTGGATTTAAAGTTTACTAAATTGAAAGGGTTAAACTTTAAAATCAACACACAGACACATACACACAATATATAAAATTACCAACCAGTTTCATTTGTTAACATTAACTATATTAGTTAACATGAACAATAATTAAATAGTATTTATTAATGTTAATTAATATTAAGCTAAAAAAAGTATTCATATATTGTTTAATGGTAATAGTATATTTTAACATTAGTTTATGAACTGTGAATTAACATGAACATGAACACAGTTCATGTGGGTGTACAGCAATACACAAAGTGCTCTATAAACGCTTCTTTCTTTCAAAATATCTTTAAAAATCAAGTTGAGTATTGTAATGGGGCGATATATATATAACTGATCTTAAAATGGTAAAATTTTCAGATGTTTTGAACAGATAACAGCAAAGTTTGTTTTGTTGACAAAGTTTGTCTTGAAACTGTTAATTAAAATGTTATATTCAATAAATAACACTATGAAAATAAATGTCTATCAATGAAGATAAACCGCTCATGCTAAAAAGTTGTATTTTTCTTAATCTTTTGCTATGTGACTGAATAGGACATGTTCATGGTACAGTTCAGTAAAAAATAAATAAAAAAACAACAACTGCAAAATACAAACAATGAAAGACTTAGTGACCCTTTATATTTTCTCAAAATATCAGACTCTCAAAGATCAAACATATTTATGTAACATCAATGTGCTTTTTTTCCTCAAAGATGGTCTTTAGCAAGACAGCATGTTCTACTCTCTCTCCCTCTCTCCCTTTCACCCCTCCCCCTTCAGTCTCTCTTCAGTCACTCAATGGTAGTCACTCAATGGTGACTGAACACAGACACTCAAGGCAGAGTGACAGCAGGCTTCTGATTTCTTTTTTTAATTTTCTTTAATTCGTAGAAGCTTGAATTAAATTGATATTTACAGCACTTGCTCAGAATGATAAGATCTCTGTGTGAAAAAAGTTTTAAATAGTTAAGATGCTGCACTTTAAAGATATAGAAAATGACGGTTATACATCTTTAAAAAATCACCACGTCAACACCGTTCAAGATATCCCAAAACCGCTCGCAATTTAACATCTTCAGAATCTTCTCTCCATGTTAAAAAAGTTTGGTGTGAACAGCTTGTTCTTCTTAGGAGGAGTATAAATTTGTTTACAGCCTGATTTTTCCAAAAATCCACATTCAAATCAAAATAGCCGGCTTCCTGTTGGTGTTAGCTAATTAGTTTAATTTAGAAAGTTGTCCAGATTGATGAAAACAATATATGTACAGAGTTTGGTGACTGTAGGAAAAACTAACCCCCCAACTTTTGTCAAAAGATGGCGCTATAGAGTGCCTGCTCCACGCCCATTTATGATCTTTTGCCAGTGTCTAACTATCATTAATATTGATGTGTGTGTTGAGTTTCATGAAATTCTAAGCATGTTAACTGCCTCGAAAAGACAGGAATCTAATTTTAAAGTTTGAGACGTTGCCATGGCAACAGCATTTGATTTATCATCGACCCCTTTACACATTCTTATCGGCCGTGTTTTGACATGATTTTAATGAAGTTTAAAGAAAATCAAGTAAAATTAAGAGGCTGATTTCAAAGCATTTTGAAAATGACACGCTTCCTGCTGCCAGTTGGTGGCGCTATAACTTTGACTCATAATAGTCACCTTTATGGAATCGGCATCATACAACGAACAATCTGGTGAAGTTTCATCAGAATCAGGCAATGTGTGCAACAGTTATTAGACACTTCCTGTTTCTCATTTCTCGCCATAACTTTGTCGCCTTGCCATGGCCAAACCGTTCGAGATATCAAAAATCCCCTCGCAATTTAGCGTCCCCAATGTCTTGAGATCATGCTGACCGAGTTTGGTGACAATCCAATGGAATTCCTGGGAGGAGTACGTTAAATTCCAGAGCATGCGCTTTTTATACAGCCCTAAATATCTCACTTCCTGTTGCATTGAGAAAATGACATAGAGTACAAAAGTTGTTCAGCTCAATGAGTTCTATATGTGTACCGAGTTTCATATGTGTACGTTCAAGTATGTGTGCTATATGGCCCTCAAAATTCCAGGGGGCGCTGTAGAGTCCCCTTGCCACGCCCCGGTACCAGCCTCTGTGGCGTCCTGATGGCCGCAGATTCCGACATGTGTGCAAATTTTCAAGAGTTTTTGAGTATGTTAAGACCCCCTTAAGTGCCCGGAAGGTTAACAAAAAATAAAAAAAAAAAAAAAAATTAAAGCTGCGAGCAGCGATGAACGGGCCCTCGCACCCGGGCTCACCGCCGACCGGTGGCTTTAGGAAAACAGCAAACGGTGGGCAGTATGCTTTTAATACAGTAAATATATGAGAAATATGTCATAAGTCATTTAAATGTGCCAAACTTCCCATTGGCAGCTGGTGGCGCTATGCCTATAAATGATTATTGGCATGTAGATGTGTTCAGGCCAGCACTATTATCAAACATATGAAGTTTGGTGCAGATTGACCTTGGTATGTTTGAGTTAGTGAAAGATATGATATATCCTGGTGTCAACAGGTGGCGCTATGATAATATCTGAATATTGGTCTTTAGGTGTCTTCAGGCCAGGACTCTTACCAAACCTCTGAAGTTTGAGGCAGATCAGACATTTTATGGCTGAGTTATTACACCTATGTCCATGGCGAAACATCAAACTTTGTCAGGCCGCCACGGACACGCCCTTTACTGAAACTCAAGATCTTCACAATTTAACATCTCTAAGGCCTCTAGATCAGACTGACCAAATATAATGTTGATTTCATTAAATGTCTAGGAGGAGTTTGCTATAAACCTAATCCCCTGCAAGGACTTCAGATAATGCCAACTGTGAACCAAATGTGAACATTTTCCCTATATTCTGATGATGATGATGATAAGAACATGTAATTCATGATGATAACAAAATTTTATTATTGCTTGCATTACATTCACCACTTCTGCTTAAATCGTTACCTATCTGTACAATTTGTATGTGGATATTGCTTTGCTGGTGACTCCTGTTATAAGACATCACTCTTAAGCGCTACATAACTAAGAATCAATAAGGAAAACGGTGCACAGTTGGCAAATGCATTCACATTAACCCTCTGCTAGTTTGGATTTTAAGTTTACTGAATTGAAAGGGTTACACTTTAAAATCAACACAGAGACACATACACACAATATATAAAATGTTGCCATCCAGTTTCATTTGTTAACATTAATTATATTAGTTAACATGAACAATAATTAAATAGCATTTATTAATGTTAATTAATATTAAGCTAAAAAAAAAGTATTCATATATTGTTTAAAGGTAAATTAGTATCTTTTAGTTTATGTACTGTGAATTAACATGAACATGAACACAGTTCATGTGGGTGTACAGCAATACACAATAAAGTGCTCTATAAACGCTTAATTCTTTCAAAATATCTTTAAAAATCAAGTTGAGTGTTTTAATGGGGCGATATATATATAACTGATCTTCAAATGATGGTTTTCGGATGTTTTGAACAGATAACAGCAAAGTTTGTTTTGTTGTCAAAGTTTGTCTTGAAATTTTTAATTATTATAATTTTATATTCAATAAATAACACTATGAAAATATTGTCTACAATGAAGATAAATCACTCATGCTTAAAAGTTGTATTTTTCTTAATCTTTTGCTATGTGACTGAATAGGACAAGTTCATGGTACAGTTCAGTAAAAATAAATAAAAAACAACAACTGCAAAATACAAACAATGAAAGATTTAATGACCCTTTATATTTTCTCAAAATATCAGACATATTTATGTCGATTACGCTACAGCAATGTGCATCTTCCTCAAAGATGGTCTTAAGCAAAACAGCATGTTCCACTGGTCTCTCTCCCTTACACCCCTCCCCCCTTCAGTCACTCTTCAGTGACTCAATGTGAATCACGTCGGGGTCACGTGATTTCTTGGGGCAGCCGTGGCCTAATGGTTAGAGATTCGGACTTGTAGCCCAAAGGTTGCAGGTTCGAGTCTCAGGTCCGGCAGGGATTGTAGGTGGGGGGAGTGAATGTACAGCACTCTCTCCACCCTCAATACCACGGCTGAGGTGAGTCCCTTGAGCAAGGCACCGATCCCCCAACTGCTCCCCGGGCGCCGCAGCAATGGCTGCCCACTGCTCCGGGTGTGTGTTCACGGTGTGTGTGTGTTCACTACTGTGTGTGTGCACTTGGATGGGTTAAATGCAGAGCACAAATTCCTTGTATGGGTCACCATACTTGGCCTCACTCACCCCCTTTCCTTCCTTCCTTTCCAATGGTGACTGAACACAGACAGGCACAGGCAGAGTGACAGCAGGTTTCTAATTTCTTTTTTTAATTTTCTTTAATTCATAGAAGCTTGTATAAAATTGATATTTACACCACTTGCTCAGAATGATAAGATCTCTGTGTGAAAAAAGTTTTAAAGAGTTTGGATGCTGCACTTTAAAGATATTAAAAAATTACGGTTATGTTTTTTACTACATCTTTAAAAAATCACCTCGTCAACACCGTTCAAGATATCCCAAATCCGCTCGCAATTTAACATCTTCAGAATCTTCTCTTCATGTTAAAAAAGTTTGGTGTGAATACCTTGTTGTTCTTAAAAGGAGTGTGAATTTGTTTACAGCCTGATTTTTCCAAAAATCCACATTCAAATCAAAATAGCCTGCTTCCTGTTGGTCTTAGCTAATGAGTTTGATTTAGAAAGCTGTCCAGATTGATGAGAACAATATATGTACAGAGTTTGGTGACTGTAGGAAAAACTAACCCCCCAACTTTTGTCAAAAGATGGCGCTATAGAGTGCCTGCTCCACGCCCATTTATGACCTTTTGCCAGTGTCTAAATATCATTAATATTGATGTGTGTGTTGAGTTTCATGAAATTCTTAGCATGTTATCTGCCTCGAAAAGACAGGAATCTAATTTTAAAGTTTGACACGTTGCCATGGCAACAGCATTTGATTTATCATCGAACCCTTTACATATTCTTATCGGCCGTGTTTTGACATTATTTTGTTGAAGTTTGAAGATAATCAAGTAAAATTAAGAGGCTGATTTCAAAGGATTTTGAAAATGACACGCTTCCTGCTGCCAGTTGGTGGCGCTATAACTTTGACTCATAATAGTCACATTTATGGAATCGGCATCATACAACGAACAAACTGGTGAAGTTTCATCAGAATCAGGCAATGTGTGCAACAGTTATTAGACACTTCCTGTTTCTCATTTCTCGCCATAACTTTGTCGCCTTGCCACGGCCAAACCGTTCGAGATATCAAAAATCCCCTCGCAATTTAGCGTCCCCAATGTCTTGAGATCATGCTGACCGAGTTTGGTGACAATCCTATGGAAACCCTGGGAGGAGTACGTTAAATTCCAGAGCATGCGCTTTTTAAACAGCCCTAAATATCTCACTTCCTGTTGCGTGGAGCCTATGACATAGAGTACAAAAGTTGTTTGGCTCAGTGAGATCTATATGTGTACCGAGTTTCATATCAGTACGTGCAAGTATGTGTGCGCAGTACATCAAGTTTTCAAACTGTGTTCCAGGGGGCGCTGTAGAGGCCCTGAACCACGCCCGGGTCCCAGCCTCTGTGGCGTCCTGATGGCCGCAGATTCCGACGTGTGTGCAAATTTTCAAGAGTTTTTGAGTATGTTAAGGCCCCCAAAAGTGCCCCAACGGTTGAAAAAAAAAAAAAATAAAATAAAAAATAAAGCTGCAAGCAGCGTTGACCGGGCCCTCGCCGTCTGGCAGTCGCCATCCCGATAGCATCAGGAAAACGGTGCCCAGTTGGCACATGCATTCACAATAACCCTTTGGACTAACCCTAACTGTCTCTCCTCCTGTCTGACTCTTTCTCTTACCACCCATCCCACCTCCTTACACTCAGCCACTTACCACACAAACACACAGAGTGCAGAGCAGAGTGTGATCAGATTTGTTTTTTAATTTTCTTTCATTCGTGGAGTTTTGTATAATTATGAAATGAACTGTGTTTAATCAGAATGAATAGTTATTTGTATGAAAAAAGTTTCAAAGAGTTAGGATGCTGCACTTTAAATATATAATAAATCATTGAAAATTGAAAATGGAAAATAAAATTCTAGGCACGCTATCTGCCTCAAAAACACAGGAAACAAATATTTGAATGTATTTTGTATTTTTATTTATTTGCCATGGCAACAGCATTTGATGCATCAGGGACGCCTTTACAGACTCTCATCGGCCGTGTTTTTACATCATTCTGATGAAGTTTGAAGAAAATCGAGTACAAATATATTGTTCGTTGTTCGTTCGTGTGTTAGTTCATTAACCAATGTTAACAAAAGAGACCCTATTTTAAATAGTTACCATGTTTTATGATCTACATCCATTTTTAAATATTATTTTAATGATCTATAAGCATCTGTGAAATAATTATAAACAAATATATTAAAAATAAATACATTAACTTAGTTGATGTATTTGTTTCTCATTCTTATTAAGTGAACTGAGCAGTATAGTGTCATACTTATAAGATTTTTTTATTCTATCAGTGAGATTGTATATATGTATATAAATCATATAATTTTTCCTTAAAAGATTAAAAAAAGATTTTAATGCTCTTTAAGCACCTATACAAAATAATTATGTAAAAGTACACTGACAGTACAGTCTATATCAACTGATTCTATGGATTATTTTCATTCTTATACACTGAGAATGAGCTAAATAGCATTAGAGGTCAAACGATTCCTTATTTTATGAGGACCTCTAGTGTTCATCCCTGGTATTAGAGCTTTAATCTGACAAATTTATGTGACACTTTTAATGTTTTTGGGGCCTCTGAGCATGATAACATTTTGAAACTACACGTATTTCCTAAGAATTTCTTGTTCTTTATATGTAAAAAGTTTTGATGAGTTAGAATAATGCAATTTAAAGATATATGAAAATAACTCTTCATCTTTTTTATTGTTACTTTCATAAATCACCACATCAACACCGTTCAAGATGTCCCAAAGCCGTTCACAATTTAACATCTTCAGTATCTTGGCATCATGTTGACAAAGTTTGGTGTGAACTGTCTGATTCTGCTATGAGTGATATGAATTTATTCACAGCTATATTTAAAAACACAGGAAACAAATGTTAAAGTTTGACATGTTGCCATGGCAACAGCATTTGATGTATCAAGGACCCCTTCACAGATTCTCATCAACTGTGTTTTGATATTATTCTGATGAAGTTTGAAGCAAATTGAGTAAAATTAAGAGGTTGATTTAAAAGCGTTTTGCAAGCAACACACTTCCTGCTGCCAGTTGGTGGCGCTATAACTTTGACTCATAATAGTCACATCTCTGTGATCGGTATCATACGACGAACAAACTGCTTAAGTTTGGTCAAAATCAGATAAAGTGTGTCAAAATTATTAGACATTTCCTGTTTCTCATTTCTCGCCATAATTTGTCGCCCTGCCACGGCCAAACCGTTCGAGATACCAAAAATCCCCTGGCAATTTTGCATTCCCAATATCTGTAGATCATGCTGACCGAGTTTGGTGGCCATCGGTGGAAAAGTCTAGGAGGAGTATTTCAAATTCCACAGCTTGATTTTTCCAAAAATCCATATTTAAATAAAAATAGCTGACTTCCTGTTGGTCGTAGCTAATGGGTGTAAATTAGAAAGTTGTCCGGCTTGATGAGTCCAATATATGTACCGAGTGTGGTGACTGTAGGACAAAGTAACCCCCCAAATTTTGTCAAAAGGTGGCGCTATGGAGCGCCTGCTCCACGCCCATTTATGGGCTTTTATCAGTGTTTAACTGTCATTAATACAGATGTGTGTGTTGAGTTTCATGAAATTCTAAGCATTTTAGGTGGCTCAAAAACACAAAAAACTAAAGTTAAAGTTTGACACGTTGCCATGGCAACATGATAAAAGTTATGGATAACGCCCTTCACAGATTCTTATCGGTCGTGTTTTGACATTATTGGGATGAAGTTTGAAGCAAATTGAGTAAAATTAAGAGGCTGAGTTTAAAGCGTTTCAAAAACGTCACGCTTTCTGCTGCCAGTTGGTGGCGCTATAACTTTGACTCATAATAGTCACATCTCTGTGATCGGCATCAGACGATGAACAAACTGCTGAAGTTTGGTCAAAATCAGACAAAGTATGTCAAAGTTATTAGGCACTTCCTGTTTCTCATTTCTCGCCATAAATTTGTCGCCCCGTCACGGTCAAACCGTTCGAGATATCAAAAATCCCCTGGCAATTTTGCGTCCCCAATGTCTTGAGATCATGCTGACCGAGTTTGGTGGCCATCGGTGGAAAGGCCTAGTAGGAGTATTTCAAATTCCATTGCATGCACTTTTTAGACATCCCTGAATAGCCGACTTCCTGTTTGGCGAAGCACGGACTTTGAGCATGAAAGTTGTTCGGCCCGATGAGGTCTATATGTGTATGAATTTTGATAAATGTAGGTCAACTGGTGTGTGCTCCAGAGTCCCTCAAAAGTAAAAATTTTTAACGCTGTGCCACGCCCCCCCCAGGTGACCCCCCCATGTCAAAGTTTGTCCGGCCCTGATGGCCGCAGGTTCCAATGTGTGTGCAAAGTTTCAAGAGTTTTCGTGTATGTTAAGGGCCCCGAAATGACCCAAAACATTGATGAAATAATAATAATAATAATAATTAAAGCTGCGAGCAGCGATGAACGGGCCCTCGCACCCGGGCTCACCGCCGACCGGTGGCTTCAGGAAAACAGCAAACGGTGGGCAGTATGCTTTTAATACAGTAAATGTAGGAGAAATATGTCAAAGTCACTTAAATGTGCCAAACTTGCCGCTGCCAGCTGGTGGCGCTATGCCTATAACTGATTATTGGCATGTAGATGTGTTCAGGCCAGCACTATTATCAAACATATGAAGTTTGGTGCAGATTGACCTTGGTATGTTTGAGTTAGTGAAATATATGAGATATCCTGCTGCCAACAGGTGGCGCTATGATAATATCTGAATATTGGTCTTTAGGTGTCTTCAGGCCAGGACTCTTACCAAACCTGTGAATTTTGTGGCAGATCAGACATTTTCAGGCTAAGTTATAACCACTTCTATGTCTATGCAGAAACATCAAACTTTGTCAGGCCACCACGGACATGCCCTTTAATGAAAACTCAAGATCTTCACAATTTAACATCTCTAAGGCTTCAAGATCAGACTGACCAAATATAATGTTGATTTAATTAAATGCAATCAATGCAAGGACTTCAGATAAATGCCAACTGTGAACCAGTATGCTACAAATGATGATAAGAACATGATTCATGATGATAGCAAAATGTTATTATTGCTTCCTTTACATCCACCACTTCTGCTTAAATGTCATTGTTACCTATCTGTACAATTTTTGTGTGGATATTGCTTTGCTGGTGACTCCTGTTATAAGACATCACTCTTAAGCGCTGCATAACTAAGAATCAATAAGGAAGACGGTGCCCAGTTGGCACATGCATTCACAGTAATCCTCTGCTAGTTTGGATTTTAAGTTTACAGAATTGAAAGGGTTACACTTTAAAATCAACACACAGACACATACACACAAAATATAAAATGTTGCCATCCAGTTTCATTTGTTAGCATTAACTATATTAGTTAACATGACCAATAAATAAATAGCATTTATTAATGTTAATTAATATTAAGCTAAAAAAAGTATTCATATAAAGTTTATGTACTGTGAATTAACATGAACATGAACACAGTTCATGTGGGTGTACAGCAATACACAATAAAGTGCTCTATAAACTCTTCATTCTTTCAAAATATCTTTAAAAATCAAGTTGAGTATTTTAACGGGGTGATATATATATATTTATAACTGATCTTAAAATTATGGTTTTCAGATGTTTTGAAGAGATAACAGTAACGTTTGTTTTGTTGTCAAAGTTTGTCATAATTTTTTATTATTATTATTTTATATTCAATAAATAACACTATGTAAATATTGTCTATCAATGAAGATAAATTGATCATGCTAAAAGTTGTATTTTTTTAAATCTTTTGCTATGTGACTGAATAGGACAAGTTCATGGTACAGTTAAGTAAAAAATAAATAAAAAACAACAACTGCAAAATACGAACAATGAAAGACTAAGTGACCCTTTATATTTTCTCAAAATATCAGACTCTCAAAGATCAGACATATTTATGTAATTAAAATACATATGTGCATTTTTTGTTCAAAGATGGTCTGTAGAATGGCTCTCTACTCTGTCACCCTCTCTGCCTCTCACCCCTCCCCCCTGCAATAATGAGCTTCTCTGTGCCTGACTGAACGCACACACATACTGTAGAGACATTCACCAGAGTGACAGCAGGTTTCTGAGTTATTTTTTTAATTTTCTTTAATTCATTGAAGCTTGTATAAAATTAATATTTCCAGCACTTGCTCAGAATGATTAGATCTCTGTGTGAAAAAAGTTTTAAAGAGTTTGGATGCTGCACTTTAAAGATATAAAAAATTAGGGTTATGTTTTTTACTATATCTTTAAAAAATCACCACGTCAACACCGTTCGAGATATCCAAAATCCGCTCGCAATTTAACATCTTCAGAATCTTCTCTTCATGTTAAAAAAGTTTGGTGTGAACAGCTGGTTGTTCTTAGGAGTAGTGTGAATTTGTTTACTACCTGATTTTTCAAAAAATCCACCTTCAAATCAAAATAGCCTGCTTTCTGTTGGTCTTAGCTAATGAGTTTGATTTAGAAAGTTGTCCAGATTGATGAGAACAATATATGTACAGAGTTTGGTGACTGTAGGAAAAACTAACCCCCCAACTTTTGTCAAAAGATGGCGCTATAGAGTGCCTGCTCCACGCCCATTTATGACCTTTTGCCAGTGTCTAACTATCATTAATATTGATGTGTGTGTTGAGTTTCATGAAATTCTAAGCATGTTATCTGCCTCGAAAAGACAGGAATGTAATTTTAAAGTTTGACACGTTGCCATGGCAACAGCATTTGATTTATCATCGACCCCTTTACATATTCTTATCGGCCGTGTTTTGACATGATTTTGATGAAGTTTAAAGAAAATCGAGTAAAATTAAGAGGCTGATTTCAAAGCATTTTGAAAATGACACGTTTCCTGCTGCCAGTTGGTGGCGCTATAACTTTGACTCATAATAGTCACATTTATGGAATCGGCATCATACAAGGAACAAACTGGTGAAGTTTCATCAGAATCAGGCAATGTGTGCAACAGTTATTAGACACTTCCTGTTTCTCATTTCTCGCCATAACTTTGTCGCCTTGCCACGGCCAAACCGTTCGAGATATCAAAAATCTCCTCGCAATTTAGCGTCCCCAATGCCTTGAGATCATGCTGACCGAGTTTGGTGACAATCCCATGGAATTCCTGGGAGGAGTACGTTAAATTCCAGAGCATGCGCTTTTTAAACAGCCCTAAATATCTCACTTCCTGTTGCGTGGAGCCCATGACATAGAGTACAAAAGTTGTTCAGCTCGATGAGTTCTATATGTGTACCGAGTTTCATATGAGTACGTGCAAGTATGTGTGCGCAGTACATCAAGTTTTCAAACTGTGTTCCAGGGGGCGCTGTAGATGCCCTGAACCACGCCCGGGTCCCAGCCTCTGTGGCGTCCGGACGACGGCAGATTCCAACGTGTGTGCAAATTTTCAAGAGTTTTTGAGTATGTTAAGGCCCCCAAAAGTGCCCCAACGGTTGAAAAAAAAAAAAAATAAAAAAAAAAAAAAAAACAAATTAAAGCTGCGAGCAGCGATGAACGGGCCCTCGCACCCGGGCTCACCGCCGACCGGTGGCTTCAGGAAAACAGCAATCGGTGGGCAGTATGCTTTTAATACAGTAAATATAGAAAAAATATGTCACAAGTCATTTAAATGTGCCAAAATTGCTGCTGCCAGCTGGTGGCGCTATGCCTATAACTGATTATTGACATGTAGATGTGTTCAGGCCAGCACTATTATCAAACATATGAAGTTTGGTGCAGATTGACCTTGGTGTGTTTGAGTTAGTGAAATATATGAGATATCCTGCTGCCAACAGGTGGCGCTATGATAATATCTGAATATTGGTCTTTAGGTGTCTTCAGGCCAGGACTCTTACCAAACCTGTGAATTTTGTGGCAGATCAGACATTTTCAGGCTAAGTTATAACCACTTCTATGTCTATGCAGAAACATCAAACTTTGTCAGGCCACCACGGACATGCCCTTTAATGAAAACTCAAGATCTTCACAATTTAACATCTCTAAGGCCTCAAGATCAGACTGACCAAATATAATGTTGATTTAATTAAATGCAATCAATGCAAGGACTTCAGATAGATGCCAACTGTGAACCAGTATGCTACAAATAAGAACATGTAATTCATGATGATAGCAAAATGTTATTATTGCTTCCTTTATATCCACCACTTCTGCTTAAATGTCATTGTTACCTATCTGTACAATTTTTGTATAATATATTTTTGTATAAAATCAATTGTTGTCATAACTAAGAATCAATAAGGAAGACGGTGCCCAGTTGGCACATGCATTCACAGTAACCATCTGCTAGTTTGGATTTTAAGTTTACAGAATTGAAAGGGTTACACTTTAAAATCAACACACAGACACATACACACAAAATATAAAATGTTGCCATCCAGTTTCATTTGTTAAAATTAACTATATCAGTTAACATGACCAATAAATAAATAGCATTTATTAATGTTAATTAATATTAAGCTAAAAAAAGTATTCATATAAAGTTTATGTACTGTGAATTAACATGAACATGAACACAGTTCATGTGGGTGTACAGCAATACACAATAAAGTGCTCTATAAACGCTTCATTCTTTCAAAATATCTTTAAAAATCAAGTTGAGTATTTTAACGGGGTGATACATATATATAACTGATCTTAAAATTATGGTTTT
Source organism: Garra rufa (assembly GCF_049309525.1). Taxonomy (NCBI): domain Eukaryota; kingdom Metazoa; phylum Chordata; class Actinopteri; order Cypriniformes; family Cyprinidae; genus Garra; species Garra rufa. The sequence continues at coordinate 40,209,832 of NC_133376.1, read as the reverse complement.
CAGATGTTTTGAAGAGATAACAGTAACGTTTGTTTTGTTGTCAAAGTTTGTCTTAATTTTTTATTATTATTATTTTATATTCAATAAATAACACTATGTAAATATTGTCTATCAATGAAGATAAATTGATCATGCTAAAAAGTTGTATTTTTTAAAATCTTTTGCTATGTGACTGAATAGGACAAGTTCATGGTACAGTTAAGTAAAAAATAAATAAAAAACAACAACTGCAAAAAATGAACAATGAAAGACTTAGTGACCCTTTATATTTTCTCAAAATATCAGACTCTCAAAGATCAGACATATTTATGTAATTACACTACATACAGTATGTGCATTTTGTTCAAAGATGGTCTGTAGGATGGCTCTCTACTCTGTCACCCTCTCTGCCTCTCACCCCTCCCCCCTGCAATAATGAGCTTCTCTGTGCCTGACTGAACACACACACATACTGTAGAGACATTCACCAGAGTGACAGCAGGTTTCTGAGTTCTTTTTTAAATTTTCTTTAATTCATAGAAGCTTGTATACATTTTTTATTTCCAGCACTTGCTCAGAATGATTAGATCTCTGTGTGAAAAAAGTTTTAAAGAGTTTGGATGCTGCACTTTAAAGATATAAAAATATTTTTTACTATATCTTTAAAAAATCACCACGTCCACACCGTTCAAGATATCCAAAATCCGGTCGCAATTTAACATCTTCAGAATATTCTCTTCATGTTAAAAAAGTTTGGTGTGAACAGCTGGTTGTTCTTAGAAGTAGTGTGCATTTGTTTACAGCCTGATTTTTCCAAAAATCCACATTCAAATCAAAATAGCCGGCTTCCTGTTGGTCTCAGCTAATGAGTTTGATTTAGAAAGTTGTCCAAATTGATGAGATTAATATATGTACAGAGTTTAGTGACTGTAGGAAAAACTAACCCCCCAACTTTTGTCAAAAGATGGCGCTATAGAGTGCCTGCTCCACGCCCATTTATGACCTTTTGCCAGTGTCTAACTATCATAAATATTGATGTGTGTGTTGAGTTTCATGAAATTCTAAGCATGTTAACTGCCTCGAAAAGACAGGAATCTAATTTTAAAGTTTGACATGTTGCCATGGCAACAGCATTCGATTTATCATCGACCCCTTTACATATTCTTATCGGCCGTGTTTTGACATGATTTTGATGAAGTTTAAAGAAAATCGAGTAAAATTAAGAGGCTGATATCAAAGCATTTTGAAAATGACACACTTCCTGCTGCCAGTTGGTGGCGCTATAACTTTGACTCATAATAGTCACATTTATGGAATCGGCATCATACAACGAACAAACTGGTGAAGTTTCATCAGAATCAGGCAATGTGGTCAACAGTTATTAGACACTTCCTGTTTCTCATTTCTCGCCATAACTTTGTCGCCTTGCCACGGCCAAACCGTTCGAGATATCAAAAATCTCCTCGCAATTTAGCGTCCCCAATGTCTTGAGATCATGCTGACCGAGTTTGGTGACAATCCCATGGAATTCCTGGGAGGAGTACGTTAAATTCCAGAGCATGCGCTTTTTAAACAGCCCTAAATATCTCACTTCCTGTTGCGTGGAGCCCATGACATAGAGTACAAAAGTTGTTTGGCTCAGTGAGATCTATATGTGTACCGAGTTTCATATCAATACATGCAAGTATGTGTGCGCAGTACATCAAGTTTTCAAACTGTGTTCCAGGGGGCGCTGTAGAGGCCCTGAACCACGCCCGGGTCCCAGCCTCTTTGGCGTCCTGATGGCCGCAGATTCCGACGTGTGTGCAAATTTTCAAGAGTTTTTGAGTATGTTAAGGCCCCCAAAAGTGCCCGGAAGGTTGAAAAAAAGAAAAAAAAAAAAAAAAAAAAAAAAAAAAAAATAATAACCCTTAGAAGAACAATAGGGCCTTCGCCCTTTTGGGCTCGGGCCCTAATTAAAGCTGCGAGCAGCGATGAACGGGCCCTCGCACCCGGGCTCACCGCCGACCGGTGGCTTCAGGAAAACAGCAAACGGTGGGCAGTATGCTTTTAATACAGTAAATGTAGGAGAAATATGTCAAAGTCACTTAAATGTGCCAAACTTGCCGCTGCCACCTGGTGGCGCTATGCCTATAACTGATTATTGGCATGTAGATGTGTTCAGGCCACCACTATTATCAAACATATGAAGTTTGGTGCAGATTGACCTTGGTATGTTTGAGTTAGTGAAATATATGAGATATCCTGCTGCCAACAGGTGGCGCTATGATAATATCTGAATATTGGTCTTTAGGTGTCTTCAGGCCAGGACTCTTACCAAACCTGTGAATTTTGTGGCAGATCAGACATTTTCAGGCTAAGTTATAACCACTTCTATGTCTATGCAGAAACATCAAACTTTGTCAGGCCACCACGGACATGCCCTTTAATGAAAACTCAAGATCTTCACAATTTAACATCTCTAAGGCTTCAAGATCAGACTGACCACATATAATGTTGATTTAACTAAATGCAATCAATGCAAGGACTTCAGACAAATGCCAACTGTGAACCAGTATGCTACAAATGATGATAAGAACATGATTCATGATGATAGCAAAATGTTATTATTGCTTCCTTTACATCCACCACTTCTGCTTAAATGTCATTGTTACCTATCTGTACAATTTTTGTGTGGATATTGCTTTGCTGGTGACTCCTGTTATAAGACATCACTCTTAAGTGCTACATAACTAAGAATCAATAAGGAAGACGGTGCCCAGTTGGCACATGCATTCACAGTAACCCTCTGCTAGTTTGGATTTTAAGTTTACAGAATTGAAAGGGTTAGACTTTAAAATCAACACACAGACACATACACACAGAATATAAAATGTTGCCATTCAGTTTTATTTGTTAGCATTAACTATATTAGTTAACATGACCAATACATAAATAGCATTTATTAATGTTAATTAATATTTAGCTAAAAAAAGTATTCATATAAAGTTTATGTACTGTGAATTAACATGAACATGAACACAGTTCATGTGGGTGTACAGCAATACACAAAGTGCTCTATAAACGCTTCATTCTTTCAAAGCATCTTTAAAAATCAAGTTGAGTATTTTAACGGGGTGATATTGTCACGCGGGTGTGCAGGACGAGACGAGACGATAGACGAGATTAACAATCAACAGTAAATTTAATAGAATTCTCCAAGATGAACAAGGCAGGAACAGGCAGGAACACAGAGGGCTTTCACACACATCCAGATAACGTTAAAGACCGACAAAAGACTAAACTCAAAGACAGACTTATAAAGGCAAACTAATCAAGAAAACACAGGTGATACAGATGACACTAACGAAGACTAATCATAGGGCTAAACCAAATCACAACAGAATGGCAGGGGGAGACAATGGGTGAAACCAATGACAGACAGGGTTGTGACATCACGCCCCCCTCCGGAAAGGCGCGTCCTCGCGCCGTGGAAAAAACGAGAGGGGCGGAACAACAGAGTACATAAGGGAGGAGGCTTGGGCGGAGGACGGTACCCCTGGAGGGGGACAACAAACAAAGTCATGAGAGTCCAGGGGGGCGACGAAGGTGGGAGGAGCCAGGGAGGAAACAGGAGGGACCTGAAGCAGGAAGAACTGACCCAGACCACAGCCATGATGACGGCCCACGGTGGAGCCGACGGAGGGAGGAGCCATGGTGGAGGAAGGCGTGCCGACTCCATGGGGCCGACCGACAGAGGCGGAGCAGATGGCGGAGGAGCCCGAGGCGGAGACGGAGAGCCGATGATCCGGGGTGACGCCGAGGATCCGGAGGGCCAAGGTGGAACAGGCTCTGGCGCCCGAGGCGGAGGCGGAGTCCCGGAGATCCGCGGCGGAGCCGGAGCGACAGAGGATGGAGGCTGTGCCCGCAGGAAGGAGGAGTCCCAAGGAGCCGGTGGGACGGCGCGACGAGGCACAGCCGGAGGAGCAGAGTCCTGAGGAGCCGATGGGGTGACGACTGACCAGGGCGGAGCCGGAAAGACGATGGAGCCCGGTGGAGCTGGTGGATCGACGGGCGACGGTGGAGAGGAGGGCGTCGAGAGCCGTGGTGGAACCGCGGGGTCGAAGGGCCGAGGCGGAGTCCAGGACTCGGAGGCTGGAGGCGGAGCTGAGGAATCCTCCAGCCGAGACGCCGATGGAAGCTGGCAGTCCCGCGGCGAGCCCACTGCACAGGTGGATGACTGAGGGTGAGCAGGGGGACTGACAGGTGATAGCGGAGATTCTGGAAGGCTGGGCGAAATCAGCGATGACTCTGGACGACTGGACGGAACCAGCGGAGATTCAGGACGGCTGGACGGGACCAGCGGAGATTCAGGATGGCTGGACGGGACCAGCGGAGACTCAGGATGGCTGGACGGGACCAGCGGAGACTCAGGCATAGGCAGAAGAGGGCGGGTGGGTGGGAAGTTCAGGCAGGTCAGTGGTTCTGTGGAAAAGTCTATTAAGTCCCCAGAGTGTTGCTCATTCTCACCCCCAGTGGTGGTGCAGTGGGCAGGGCTCTCTGTAGCCCTCTCTTGCTCCACGTCGTACTCCACCGTCGCGGATGTAGCAGTCGGCTCTCGCACCTGGTCCGATGGGTCCGGCTCTGGCTCTGTCGCTCTCGGCTCGGGCTCTCCATCGTCGGTGGGCTCGGGCTGCAACTCCGCTTGTCGGGGTGATGTTGGGCTGGGTTCTGGGTCTGGAGTGGGGCTGGTGTCATCCTTCGCGGTCAACGAAGCTCTGCTGGACACCAGCACCCACTCGATGTAGTCGGCGAGGCTCTCTCGAGGACCCTCCCCGGACAGCTGCCTCTGGATGTTATCATTAAGTCCCACGCGGTAGAACGTGCATAGGCAACTGTCCGGGTAGTGCGTAAACGGGGCGAGGAATATAAAGTCTCTGGTGTGGTCCTCGAGAGAGCGGTTCCCCTGCTTCAGGAGGAGGATGAGGACGGCGGGATCATTCATGACGGGGGAGGAAAAAAAAAATAAACTAAACACTGATACAAAAAAAAACGGAAAATAAACGCAGGGGAAGACGCCGTGAATTTTTTTTTTTTTTTTTTGGTCGGTCTTTCTGTCACGCGGGTGTGCAGGACGAGACGAGACGATAGACGAGATTAACAATCAACAGTAAATTTAATAGAATTCTCCAAGATGAACAAGGCAGGAACAGGCAGGAACACAGAGGGCTTTCACACACATCCAGATAACGTTAAAGACCGACAAAAGACTAAACTCAAAGACAGACTTATAAAGGCAAACTAATCAAGAAAACACAGGTGATACAGATGACACTAACGAAGACTAATCATAGGGCTAAACCAAATCACAACAGAATGGCAGGGGGAGACAATGGGTGAAACCAATGACAGACAGGGTTGTGACAGATATATATATATTTATAACTGATCTTAAAATTATGGTTTTCAGATGTTTTGAAGAGATAACAGTAACGTTTGTTTTGTTGTCAAAGTTTGTCATAATTTTTTATTATTATTATTTTATATTCAATAAATAACACTATGTAAATATTGTCTATCAATGAAGATAAATTGATCATGCTAAAAAGTTGTATTTTTTTAAATCTTTTGCTATGTGACTGAATAGGACAAGTTCATGGTACAGTTAAGTAAAAAATAAATAAAAAACAACAACTGCAAAATACGAAAAATGAAAGACTTAGTGACCCTTTATATTTTCTCAAAATATCAGACTCTCAAAGATCAGACATATTTATGTAATTAAAATACATATGTGCATTTTTTGTTCAAAGATGGTCTGTAGGATGGCTCTCTACTCTGTCACCCTCTCTCCCTCTCACCCCTCCCCCCTGCAATAATGAGCTTCTCTGTGCCTGACTGAACGCACACACATACTGTAGAGACATTCACCAGAGTGACAGCAGGTTTCTGAGTTCTTTTTTAAATTTTCTTTAATTCATAGAAGCTTGTATACATTTTTTATTTGCAGCACTTGCTCAGAATGATTAGATCTCTGTGTGAAAAAAGTTTTATAGAGTTTGGATGCTGCACTTTAAAGATATAAAAATATTTTTTACTATATCTTTAAAAAATCACCACGTCCACACCGTTCAAGATATCCAAAATCCGCTCGCAATTTAACATCTTCAGAATATTCTCTTCATGTTAAAAAAGTTTGGTGTGAGCAGCTGGTTGTTCTTAGAAGTAGTGTGCATTTGTTTACAGCCTGATTTTTCCAAAAATCCACATTCAAATCAAAATAGCCGGCTTCCTGTTGGTCTCAGCTAATGAGTTTGATTTAGAAAGTTGTCCAAATTGATGAGATTAATATATGTACAGAGTTTGGTGACTGTAGGAAAAACTAACCCCCCAACTTTTGTCAAAAGATGGCGCTATAGAGTGCCTGCTCCACGCCCATTTATGACCTTTTGCCAGTGTCTAACTATCATTAATATTGATGTGTGTGTTGAGTTTCATGAAATTCTAAGCATGTTATCTGCTTCGAAAAGACAGGAATCTAATTTTAAAGTTTAACACGTTGCCATGGCAACAGCATTTGATTTATCATCGTACCCTTTACATATTCTTATCGGCCGTGTTTTGACATTATTTTGATGAAGTTTGAAGAAAATCGAGTAAAATTAAGAGGCTGATTTCAATGCATTTTGAAAATGACACGCTTCCTGCTACCAGTTGGTGGCGCTATAACTTTGACTCATAATAGTCACATTTATGGAATCGGCATCATACAACGAACAATCTGGTGAAGTTTCATCAGAATCAGGCAATGTGTGCAACAGTTATTAGACACTTCCTGTTTCTCATTTCTCGCCATAACTTTGTCGCCTTGCCACGGCCAAACCGTTCGAGATATCAAAAATCCCCTCGCAATTTAGCGTCCCCAATGTCTTGAGATCATGCTGACCGAGTTTGGTGACAATCCCATGGAATTCCTGGGAGGAGTACGTTAAATTCCAGAGCATGCGCTTTTTAAACAGCCCTAAATATCTCACTTCCTGTCAGGTGGAGCCTATGACATAGAGTACAAAAGTTGTTTGGCTCAGTGAGATCTATATGTGTACCGAGTTTCATATCAATACATGCAAGTATGTGTGCGCAGTACATCAAGTTTTCAAACTGTGTTCCAGGGGGCGCTGTAGAGGCCCTGAACCACGCCCGGGTCCCAGCCTCTGTGGCGTCCTGATGGCCGCAGATTCCGACGTGTGTGCAAATTTTCAAGAGTTTTTGAGTATGTTAAGGCCCCCAAAAGTGCCCGGAAGGTTGAAAAAAAAAAAAAAAAAAAAAAAATAATAACCCTTAGAAGAACAATAGGGCCTTCGCCCTTTTGGGCTCGGGCCCTAATTAAAGCTGCAAGCAGCGTTGACCGGGCCCTCGCCGTCTGGCAGTCGCTATCCCGATAGCATCAGGAAAACGGTGCCCAGTTGGCACATGCATTCACAGTAACCCTTTGGACTAACCCTAACTGTCTCTCCTCCTGTCTGACTCTTTCTCTTGCCACCCATCCCCCCTCCTTACACTCAGCCACTTACCACACAAACACACACATAGAGTGCAGAGCAGAGTGAGATCAGATATGTTTTTTAATTCTCTTTCATTCGTGGAGTTTTGTATAATTATGAAATGAACTGTGTTTAATCAGAATGAATAGTTATTTGTATGAAAAAAGTTTCAAAGAGTTAGGATGCTGCACTTTAAATATATAATAAATCATTGAAAATTGAAAATGGAAAATGAAATTCTAGGCACGCTATCTGCCTCAAAAACCCAGGAAACAAATATTTGAATGTATTTTGTATTTTTATTTATTTGCCATGGCAACAGCACTTGATGCATCAGAGACGCCTTTACAGACTCTCATCGGCCGTGTTTTTACATCATTCTGATGAAGTTTGAAGAAAATCGAGTACAAATATATTGTTCGTTGTTCGTTCGTGTGTTAGTTCATTAACCATTGTTAACAAAAGAGACCCTATTTTAAATAGTTACCATGTTTTATGATCTACAACCATTTTTAAATATTATTTTAATGATCTATAAGCATCTGTGAAATAATTATAAACAAATATATTAAAAATAAATACATATTAACTTAGTTGATGTATTTGTTTCTCATTCTAATTAAGTGAACTGAGCAGTATAGTGTCATACTTATAAGATTTTTTATTCTATCAGTGAGATTGTATATATGTATATAAATCATATAATTTTTCCTTAAAAGATTAAAAAAGATTTTAATGCTCTTTAAGCACCTATACAAAATAATTATGTAAAAGTACACTGACAGTACAGTACATATCAACTGATTCTATGGATTATTGTCATTCTTATACACTGAGAATGAGCTAAATAGCATTATTGTTCAAACGATTCCTTATCTTATGAGGACCTCTAGTGTTCATCCCTGGTACTAGAGCTTTAATCTGACAATTTATATGACACTTTTAATGTTTTTGGGGCCTCTGAGCATGATAACATTTTGAAACTACATGTATTTCCTAAGAATTTCTTGTTCTTTATATGTAAAAAGTTTTGATGAGTTAGAATAATGCAATTTAAAGATATATGGAAATAACTCTCCATCTTTTTTACTGTTACTTTCATAAATCACCACATCAACACCGTTCAAGATATCCCAAAGCTGTTCACATTTTAACATCTTCAGTATCTTGGCACCATGTTGACAAAGTTTGGTGTGAACTGTCTGATTCTGCTATGAGTGATATGAATTTATTCAGCTATATTTTTCCAAAAATCCACATTCAAATCAAAATAGCTGACTTCCTGTTGGTCGTAGCTAATGTGTGTAAATTTTTTGCAAAAAAAATCTGGTGACCAAAAATTATTAGGCTGTAGTTAAGAACTGTTAGTTTTATGGACAGTTAGAATGTTTTGTATATGCAGACAAGGGCTTTATGATGGGCCTGATTTGAATTTAGAAAAAAAAAATATATTTCTTAAACATGTTTGAAGTTCTTAATAGATTTCACTGTTGCACATTTAGTCTTTTTATTTTTTTACAGTAATGTGCATTTTGCAGTTTGTTTACATGGTGTACATTGGATGCACATATTTATGACTTCTTGTTACAGTATTCATTTAAAATAAAAGTTGTTTAAAATAAACAACTGTGTGCACCCTATTATTAATGTAGATGTGTATTTCAGTAATAAACTTAAGTAGGGGAGTTTTAAGTTACCAGCATTTATATCAAAATAGTGATCCCATGTCTGCAAAACTAACATTTTAAATGAAATATTGATAGCTAATCGATATCGAATCGAATCGAATTGAATCGAATCGAAACCATAAAATAACTATTGAATCGAATTGCCAAATTCGTCACAATACCCAGCCCTAATTCACATCCTAATGAATAAACAACCAAGAGTTTAAATATTCCCTTCTATCTCCTCCTCTCTGACTCTCTCTTTCCACCCATCCCCCCTCCCCACTCTCACCCTAACACTCAAAAAACACACACCCACTTACCACGCACACACATAAGTGCAGAGCAGAGAGGGATCAGATTTGTTTTTTAATTTTCATTAATTCATAGATCTTTGTATAATTATGAAATGAACGTTGTCTGATCAGAATGACTAGTAGTCTGTATGAAAAAAGTTTCAAAGACTTTGGATGCTGCACTTTAAAGATATAATAAAATTACGGCTATCTTTTTTTACTCCGATTTCAATCAATCACCACATCAACACCGTTCAAGATATCCTAAATCTGCTCGCAATTTAGAATCTTCAGAATGTTGGCATCATGTCAAAAAAGTTTGGTGTGAATTGGTTGGTTTTCCCGAGAGAAGTATATAAAATTCCACAGCCTGATTTTTCCAAATATCCACATTCAAATCAAAATAGCCGACTTCCTGTCGATCGTAGCTAATGGGTGTAAATTAGAAATGTTTCTGGCTTGATGAGATCAATATATGTACCGAGTTTGGTGACTGTAGGACAAACTAAACCCCCAACGTTTGTCAAAAGGTGGCGCTATGGAGCGCCTGCTCCACGCCCATTTATGGGCTTTTATCAGTGTCTAAATATCATTAATACAGATGTGTGTGTGGAGTTTCATGAAATTCTGAGTATTTTAAGTGGCTCCAAAACACAAAAAGCTAAAGTTAAAGTTTGACACGTTGCCATGGCAACATGATAAAAGTTATCGATAATGCAATTCACAGATTCTCATTGGCCGTGTTTCAACATTATTGAGAAGAAGTTTGAAGCAAATTGAGTAAAATTAAGAGGTTGATTTAAAAGCATTTAGAAAACGTTGCGCTTTGTGCTGCCAGTTGGTGGCGCTATAACTTTGACTCCTAATAGTCACATCTCTGTGATCGGCATCATAAGATGAACAAACTGCTGAAGTTTGGTCAAAATCAGACAAAGTGTGTTAAAGTTATTAGACACTTCCTGTTTCTCATTTCTTGCCATAATTTTGTCGCCCCGCCACGGCCAAACTGTTCGAGATATCAAAAATCCCCTGGCAATTTTGCGTCCCCAATGTCTTGAGATCATGCTGACCGAGTTTGGTGGCCATCGGTGGAAAGGTCTAGGAGGAGTATTTCAAATTCCATTGCATGCGCTTTTTAGACATCCCTGAATAGCTGACTTCCTGTTTGGTGAAGCACGGACTGTGAGCACGGAAGTTGTTCGGCCCGATGAGGTCTATATGTGTATGAATTTTGGTGACTGTAGATCAATTGGTGTGCGCTCCAGAGTCCCTCAAAAGTCGCAATTTTTAACGCTGTGCCACGCCCCCCCCAGGTGACCCCCCCATGTCAAAGTCTGTCCGGCCCTGATGGCCGCAGGGTCCAATGTGTGTGCAAATTTTCAAGAGTTTTCGTGTATGTTAAGGGCCCCAAAATCCCCCAAAACATTGAAAAAAAAATAATAATAATAATTAAAGCTGCAAGCAGCGTTGACCGGGCCCTCGCCGTCTGGCAGTCGCCATCCCGATAGCATCAGGAAAACGGTGCCCAGTTGGCACATGCATTCACAATAACCCTTTGGACTAACCCTAACTGTCTCTCCTCCTGTCTGACTCTTTCTCTTACCACCCATCCCACCTCCTTACACTCAGCCACTTACCACACAAACACACACATAGAGTGCAGAGCAGAGTGAGATCAGATTTGTTTTTTAATTTTCTTTCATTCGTGGAGTTTTGTATAATTATGAAATGAACTGTGTTTAATCAGAATGAATAGTTATTTGTATGAAAAACGTTTCAAAGAGTTAGGATGCTGCACTTTAAATATATAATAAATCATTGAAAATTGAAAATGGAAAATAAAATTCTAGGCACGCTATCTGCCTCAAAAACACAGGAAACAAATATTTGAATGTATTTTGTATTTTTATTTATTTGCCATGGCAACAGCATTTGATGCATCAGGGATGCCTTTACAGACTCTCATCGGCCGTGTTTTTACATCATTCTGATGAAGTTTGAAGAAAATCGAGTACAAATATATTGTTCGTTGTTCGTTCGTGTGTTAGTTCATTAACCAATGTTAACAAAAGAGACCCTATTTTAAATAGTTACCATGTTTTATGATCTACATCCATTTTTAAATATTATTTTAATGATCTATAAGCATCTGTGAAATAATTATAAACAAATATATTAAAAATAAATACATATTTACTTAGTTGATGTATTTGTTTCTCATTCTAATTAAGTGAACTGAGCAGTATAGTGTCATACTTATAAGATTTTTTATTCTATCAGTGAGATTGTATATATGTATATAAATCATATAATTTTTCCTTAAAAGATTAAAAAAAGATTTTAATGCTCTTTAAGCACCTATACAAAATAATTATGTAAAAGTACACTGACAGTACAGTCTATATCAACTGATTCTATGGATTATTTTCATTCTTATACACTGAGAATGAGCTAAATAGCATTAGAGGTCAAACGATTCCTTATCTTATGAGGACCTCTAGTGTTCATCCCTGGTATTAGAGCTTTAATCTGACAAATTTATGTGACACTTTTAATGTTTTTGGGGCCTCTGAGCATGATAACATTTTGAAACTACACGTATTTCCTAAGAATTTCTTGTTCTTTATATGTAAAAAGTTTTGATGAGTTAGAATAATGCAATTTGAAGATATATGAAAATAACTCTTCATCTTTTTTATTGTTACTTTCATAAATCACCACATCAACACCGTTCAAGATGTCCCAAAGCCGTTCACAATTTAACATCTTCAGTATCTTGGCATCATGTTGACAAAGTTTGGTGTGAACTGTCTGATTCTGCTATGAGTGATATGAATTTATTCACAGCTATATTTAAAAACACAGGAAACAAATGTTAAAGTTTGACATGTTGCCACGGCAACAGCATTTGATGTATCAAGGAGCTCTTCACAGATTCTCATCGGCCGTGTTTTGATATTATTCTGATGAAGTTTGAAGCAAATTGAGTAAAATTAAGAGGTTGATTTAAAAGCGTTTTGCAAGCAACACACTTCCTGCTGCCAGTTGGTGGCGCTATAACTTTGACTCATAATAGTCACATCTCTGTGATCGGTATCATACGACGAACAAACTGCTTAAGTTTGGTCAAAATCAGATAAAGTGTGTCAAAATTATTAGACATTTCCTGTTTCTCATTTCTCGCCATAATTTGTCGCCCTGCCACGGCCAAACCGTTCGAGATACCAAAAATCCCCTGGCAATTTTGCATTCCCAATATCTTGAGATCATGCTGACCGAGTTTGGTGGCCATCGGTGGAAAGGTCTAGGAGGAGTATTTCAAATTCCACAGCTTGATTTTTCCAAAAATCCATATTTAAATAAAAATAGCTGACTTCCTGTTGTTCGTAGCTAATGGGTGTAAATTAGAAAGTTGTCCGGCTTGATGAGTCCAATATATGTACCGAGTTTGGTGACTGTAGGACAAAGTAACCCCCCAACTTTTGTCAAAAGGTGGCGCTATGGAGCACCTGCTCCACGCCCATTTATGGGCTTTTATCAGTGTTTAACTGTCATTAATACAGATGTGTGTGTTGAGTTTCATGAAATTCTAAGCATTTTAAGTGGCTCAAAAACACAAAAAACTAAAGTTAAAGTTTGACACGTTGCCATGGCAACATGATAAAAGTTATGGATAACGCCCTTCACAGATTCTTATCGGTCGTGTTTTGACATTATTGGGATGAAGTTTGAAGCAAATTGAGTAAAATTAAGAGGCTGAGTTTAAAGCGTTTCAAAAACGTCACGCTTTCTGCTGCCAGTTGGTGGCGCTATAACTTTGACTCATAATAGTCACATCTCTGTGATCGGCATCAGACGATGAACAAACTGCTGAAGTTTGGTCAAAATCAGACAAAGTATGTCAAAGTTATTAGGCACTTCCTGTTTCTCATTTCTCGCCATAAATTTGTCGCCCCGTCACGGTCAAACCGTTCGAGATATCAAAAATCCCCTGGCAATTTTGCGTCCCCAATGTCTTGAGATCATGCTGACCGAGTTTGGTGGCCATCGGTGGAAAGGCCTAGTAGGAGTATTTCAAATTCCATTGCATGCACTTTTTAGACATCCCTGAATAGCCGACTTCCTGTTTGGCGAAGCACGGACTATGAGTGTGAAATTTGTTCGGCCCGATGAGGTCTATATGTGTATGAATTTTGGTGACTGTAGGTCAACCGTTGTGCGCTCCAGAGCCCTTCAAAAGTCGCAATTTTTATCGCTGTGCCATGCCCCCCCCAGGTGACCCCCCCATGTCAAAGTCTGTCCGGCCCTGATGGCCGCAGGTTCCAATGTGTGTGCAAAGTTTCAAGAGTTTTCGTGTATGTTAAGGCCCCCGAAATCCCCCAAAACATTGAAAAAAAAAAAATAATAATAATAATAATAATAATAATTAAAGCTGCAAGCAGCGATGACCGGGCCCTCGCCGTCTGTGCAATCGCCATCCCGATAGCATCAGGAAAACGGTGCCCAGTTGGCACATGCATTCACAGTAACCCTTTGGACTAACCCTAACTGTCTCTCCTCCTCTCTGACTCTTTCTCTTACCACCCATCCCCCCTCCTTACACTCAGCCACTTACCACACAAACAAGAGTGCAGAGCAGAGTGAGATCAGATATGTTTTTTTTTTTTCTTTCATTCATGGAGCTTTTTATAATTATGAAATGAACTGTGTTTGATCAGAATGAATAGTTATTTGTATGAAAAAAGTTTCAAAGAGTTAGGATGCTGCACTTTAAATATATAATAAATCATTGAAAATTGAAAATGAAAAATGAAATTCTAAGCACGCTATCTGCCTCAAAAACACAGGAAAAAAATATTTGGATGTATTTTTTATTTTTATTTATTTGCCATGGCAACAGCATTTGATGCATCAGGGACGCCTTTACAGACTCTCATCGGCCGTGTTTTTACATTATTCTGATGAAGTTTGAAGAAAATTGAGTACAAATATATTGTTTGTTGTTCGTTCGTGTTTGTTAGTGCATTAACCATTGTTAACAAAAGAGACCCTATTTTAAATAGTTACCATGTTTTATGATCTACAACCATTTTTAAATATTATTTTAATGATCTATAAGCATCTGTGAAATAATTATAAACAAATATATTAAAAATAAATACATATTAACTTACTTGATGTATTTGTTTCTTCTGCTAATTAAATGAACTGAGCAGTAAAGTGTCATACTTATAAGATTTTTTATCATATCAGTGAGAGTGTGTGTATATCATTTTTTCCTTTAAAGATTAAAAAAAAGATTTTAATGCTCTTTAAGCATTTATATAAAATAATTATGTAAAAGTACACTGACAGTACAGTACATATCAACTGATTCTATGCATTATGGTCATTCTTATACACTGAGAATGAGCTAAATAGCATTAGAGGCAAACGATTCCTTATCTTATGAGGACCTCTAGTGTTCATTCCTGGTATTAGAGCCTTAAAATGAAAAACATATATTGCAATTTTATAATGTTTTTGGGGCCTCTGAGCATGATAACATTTTGAAACTACTCAGATTCCCTAAGAATTTCTTGTTCTTTATATGTAAAAAGTTTTGATGAGTTAGAATAATGCAATTTAAAGATATGTGAAGATTACTCTTAATCTTTTTTACTGTTACTTTCATAAATCACCACATCAACACCATTCAAGATATCCCAAAGCCGTTCACAATTTAGCATCTTCAGTATCTTGGCATCATGTTGACAAAGTTTGGTGTGAGATGTCTGATTCTGCTATGAGTGATATGAATTTATTCACAGCTATATTTAAAAACACAGGAAACAAATGTTAAAGTTTGACACGTTGCCATGGCAACAGCGTTTGATGTATCAAGGACCCCTTCACAGATTCTCATCGGCCGTGTTTTGATATTATTCTGATGAAGTTTGAATCAAATTGAGTAAAATTAAGAGGTTGATTTAAAAGCGTTTTGCAAGCAACACACTTCCTGCTGCCAGTTGGTGGCGCTATAACTTTGACTCATAATAGTCACATCTCTGTGATCGGTATCATACGACGAACAAACTGCTAAAGTTTGGTCAAAATCAGACAAAGTATGTCAAAGTTATAAGACATTTCCTGTTTCTCATTTCTCGCCATAATTTGTCGCCTTGCCACGGCCAAACCGTTCGAGATACCAAAAATCCCCTGGCAATTTTGCATTCCCAATATCTTGAGATCATGCTGACCGAGTTTGGTGGCCATCGGTGGAAAGGTCTAGGAGGAGTATTTCAAATTCCACAGCTTGATTTTTCCAAAAATCCACATTCAAATAAAAATAGCCAACTTCCTGTTTATTATAGCTAATGAGTGTTAATTAGAAAGTTGTCCGGCTTGATGAGACCAATATATGTACCGAGTTTGGTGACTGTAGGCAAAACTAAACCCCCAACTTTTGTCAAAAGGTGGCGCTATAGAGTGCCTCCTCCACGCCCATTTATGGGCTTTTATCAGTGTCTAAATATCATTAATACAGATGTGTGTGTTGAGTTTCATGAAATTCCAAGTATTTTAAGTGGCTCGAAAACACAAAAAACTAAAGTTAAAGTTTGACACGTTGCCATGGCAACATGATAAAAGTTATCGATAATGCCCTTCACAGATTCTCATCGGCCGTGTTTCGACATTATTGGAATGAAGTTTCAAGCAAATTGAGTAAAATTAAGAGGCTGATTTAAAAGCATTTAGAAAACGTTGCGCTTTCTGCTGCCAGTTGGTGGCGCTATAACTTTAACTCATAATAGTCACATCTCTGTGATTGGCATCAGACGATGAACAAACTGCTGAAGTTTGGTCAAAATCAGACAAAGTGTGTTAAAGTTATTAGACACTTCCTGTTTCTCATTTCTCGCCATAACTTTGTCACCCCGCCACGGCCAAACCGTTCGAAATATCAAAATTCCCCTGGCAATTTTGCGTCCCCAATGTCTTGAGATCATGCTGACCGAGTTTGGTGGCCATCGGTGGATACACCTAGGAGGAGTATATCAAATTCCATTGCATGCGCTTTTTAGACATCCCTCAATAGCTGACTTCCTGTTGGGCGAAGCACTGACTTTGAGCATGAAAGTTGTTCGGCCCAATGGGGTCTATATGTGTATCAATTTTGATAAATGTAGGTCAACCGGTGTGTGCTCCACAGTCCCTCAAAAGTAAAAATTTTTAACACTGTGCCACGCCCCCCCCAGGTGACCCCCCCATGTCAAAGTTTGTCCGGCCCTGATGGCCGCAGGTTCCAATGTGTGTGCAAAGTTTCAAGAGTTTTCGTGTATGTTAAGGGCCCCGAAATGACCCAAAACCTTGATGAAATAATAATAATAATAATAATAATAATAATAATAATCCTTAGAAAAACAATAGGGCCTTCGCCCATTCTGGGCTCGGGCCCTAATTAAAGCTGCAAGCAGCGATGAACGGGCCCTCGCACACGGGCTCACCGCCGACCGGTGGCTTTAGGAACACAGCAAATGGTGGGTAGTATGCTTTTAATACAGTAAAAATAGGAGAAATATGTCAAAGTCACTTAAATGTGCCAAATTTCCTGCTGCCAGCTGGTGGCGCTATGCCTATAACTGATTATTGGCATGTAGATGTGTTCAGGCCACCACTTTCATCAAACATATGAAGTTTGGTGCAGATTGACCTTGGTATGTTTGAGTTAGTGAAAGATATGATATATCTTGCTGCCAACAGGTGGCGCTATGATAATATCTGAATATTGGCCTTTAGGTGTCTTCAGGCCAGGACTCTTACCAAACCTGTGAAGTTTGAGGCAGATCGGACATTTTATGGCTGAGTTATAACAACTTCTATGTCCATGGCGAAACATCAAACTTTGTCACGTCGCCACAGACACGCCCTTTAACGAAAACTCAAGATCTTCGCAATTTAAAATCTCTAAGGCCTCTACATTAGACTGACCAAATATAATGTTGATATCATTAAATCTCTAGGAGGAGTTTGATATAAGTCATTTCCTGTTGCCAACAAGTGGCGCTGTGATTATAATAGAATATTGGCATTCAGATGTGTTCAGGCCAGGACTCTTATCGAACATGTGAAGTTTGAGGCAAATCGGACATTTTATGGCTGAGTTATAACAAGTTTTATATCCATGGCGAGACCTCGAAATTTGTCAGGCCGCCACAGACACGCCCTTCAAAGAAAACTCAAGATCTTCGCAATTTAACATCGCTAAAGCCTTTTTATTAGACTGACCGATTTTGGTGTTGATCTGATTAAATCTCTTGGAGGAGTTTGTTGCAGAGTACAGCATGACACTTCCTGTTGCCAGCAGGTGGCGCTATGAGTAAAACTGAATATGGGCATGTAGATGTCATCAGGTCAGGAGTGTTATCACACATGTGAAGTTTGGGACAGATCGGACATTGTATGCCTGAGTTATAGCAACTTCCTTTTTCATGGCGAAACATCGAAATTTGCGAGGCCGCCATGGACACGCCCTTCGATGAAAACTCTAGATCCTCACAATTTAACGTCACAAAGGGCTTTAGACTAGACTCAACAAATTTGGCATTGATCCGAATAAATCTCTAGGAGGAGTTCGTTCAAGTACGACGCCTGAAAATGGCAAAAATGACACAAATTTTGTTGAGATTATTAATATTAACCGACTTCCTGTTGGGTTCCGGATTTTGCTCCAAGAGGCTTTTTTGTAGGTATTGGTGTGTTACATGTGTGTACCGATTTTCGTGCATGTACGTGAATCACAGCTGAAAGCGCACACCGCTGAACGTCTAAAGGTGGCGCTGTCGAGCCATTTTGCCACACCCACTTCTGAAACCCAAATCAGACGTAAATTTTCGCCAGGTTTGATGTGTGTGCAAAGTTTTGTGAGTTTTCGGGAATGTTTAGGTCCTCTAAAATGCGATTCACTTTGGAGAAGAATAATAATAATAATAATTAAAGCTGCAAGCAGCGATGAACGGGCCCTCGCACCCGGGCTCACCGCCGACCGGTGGCTTTAGGAAAACAGCAAACGGTGGGCAGTATGCTTTTAATACAGTAAATGTAGGAAAAATAGATCAAAGTCACTTAAATGTGCCAAACCTCCTGCTGCCAGCTGGTGGCGCTATGCCTATAACTGATTATTGACATGTAGATGTGTTCAGGCCAGCACTTTCATCAAACATATGAAGTTTGGTGCAGATTGACCTTGGTATGTTTAAGTTAGTTCAAGATATGATATATCCTGCTGTCAATAGGTGGCGCTATGATAATATCTGAATATTGGCCTTAAGATGTCTTCAGGCCAGGACTCTTATCAAACATGTGAAGTTTGAGGCAGATTGGACATTTTATGGCTGAGTTATAACAACTTCTATGTCCATGGCGAAACATCAAACTTTGTCAGGCCACCACGGACACGCCCTTTAACGAAAACTCAAGATCTTCGCAATTTAACATTTCTAAGGCCTCTAGATCAGACTGTCCAAATATAATGTTGATATCATTAAATCTCTAGGAGGAGTATGGTACACGTCATTTCCTGATGCCAACAGGTGGCGCTGTGATTATAATAGAATATTTGCCTTCAGATTGGTTCAGGCCAGGACTCTTATCAAACATGTGAAGTTTGAGGCAAATCGGACATTTTATGGCTGAGTTATAACAAGTTTTATATCCATGGCGAGACCTCGAAATTTGTCAGGCCGCCACGGACACGCCCTTCAACGAAAACTCAAAATCTTCGCAATTTAACATCACTAAAGCCTTTTTATTAGACTGACCGATTTTGGTGTTGATCTGATTAAATCTCTTGGACGAGTTTGTTGCAGAGAACAGCATGACACTTCCTGTTGCCAGCAGGTGGCGCTATGAGTAAAACTGAATATGGGCATGTAGATGTCATCAGGTCAGGAGTGTTATCACACATGTGAAGTTTGGGACAGATCGGACTTTGTATGCCTGAGTTATAGCAACTTCCTTTTTCATGGCAAAACGTCGAAATTTGCGAGGCCGCCATGGACACGCCCTCAGATGAAAACTCTAGATCTTCACAATATAACGTCACAAAGGGCTTTAGACTAGACTCGGCAAATTTGGCGTTGATCCGAATAAATCTCTAGGAGGAGTTCGTTCAAGTACGACGCCTGAAAATGGCAAAAATGACACAAATTTTGTTGAGAATATTAATATTAACACACTTCCTGTTGGGTTCCGGATTTTGCTCCAAGAGGCTTTTTTGTAGGTATTGGTGTGTTACATGTGTGTACCGATTTCCGTGCATGTACGTGAATCACAGCTGAAAGCGCACACCGCTGAAAATCTAAAGGTGGCGCTGTCGAGCCATTTTGCCACACCCACTTCTGAAACCCATATCAGACGTAAATTTTCGCCAGGTTTGATGTGTGTGCAAAGTTTTGTGAGTTTTCGGGCATGTTTAGGTCCTCTAAAATGCGATTCATTTTGGAGAAGAATAATAATAATAATAATAATAATAATAATAATAATAATAATAATAATAAACGGAGCAGATTCAATAGGGTCCTCACACCATCGGTGCTCGGGCCCTAATAATTAAAGCTGCGAGCAGCGATGAACGGGCCCTCGCACCCGGGCTCACCGCCGACCGGTGGCTTCAGGAAAACAGCAAACCGTATGCAGTATGCTTTTAATACAGTAAATATAGAAAAAATATGTCATAAGTCATTTAAATGTGCCAAACTTGCCGCTGCCAGCTGGTGGCGCTATGCCTATAACTGATTATTGGCATGTAGATGTGTTCAGGCCAGCACTATTATCAAACATATGAAGTTTGGTGCAGATTGACCTTTGTATGTTTGAGTTACTGAAATATATGAGATATCCTGCTGCCAACAGGTGGCGCTATGATAATATCTGAATATTGGTCTTTAGGTGTCTTCAGGCCAGGACTCTTACCAAACCTGTGAAGTTTGAGGCAGATCGGACATTTTCAGGCTAAGTTATAACCACTTCTATGTCTATGCAGAAACATCAAACTTTGTCAGGCCACCACGGACATGCCCTTTAATGAAAACTCAAGATCTTCACAATTTAACATCTCTAAGGCCTCAAGATCAGACTGACCAAATATAATGTTGATTTAATTAAATGCAATCAATGCAAGGACTTCAGATAGATGCCAACTGTGAACCAGTATGCTACAAATAAGAACATGTAATTCATGATGATAGCAAAATGTTATTATTGCTTCCTTTATATCCACCACTTCTGCTTAAATGTCATTGTTACCTATCTGTACAATTTTTGTATAATATATTTTTGTATAAAATCAATTGTTGTCATAACTAAGAATCAATAAGGAAGACGGTGCCCTGTTGGCACATGCATTCACAGTAACCCTCTGCTAGTTTGGATTTTAAGTTTACAGAATTGAAAGGGTTACACTTTAAAATCAACACACAGACACATACACACAAAATATAAAATGTTGCCATCCAGTTTCATTTGTTAAAATTAACTATATCAGTTAACATGACCAATAAATAAATAGCATTTATTAATGTTAATTAATATTAAGCTAAAAAAAAGTATTCATATAAAGTTTATGTACAGTGAATTAACATGAACATTTCATGTGAACACAGTTCATGTGGGTGTACAGCAATACACAATAAAGTGCTCTATAAACGCTTCATTCTTTCAAAATATCTTTAAAAATCAAGTTGAGTATTTTAACGGGGTGATATATATATTTATAACTGTTCTTAAAATTATGGTTTTCAGATGTTTTGAAGAGATAACAGTAACGTTTGTTTTGTTGTCAAAGTTTGTCTTAGTGTTATTTATTGAATATAAAATAATAATAATAAAAAATTATGTAAATATTGTCTATCAATGAAGATAAATTGATCATGCTAAAAAGTTGTATTTTTTTAAATCTTTTGCTATGTGACTGAATAGGACAAGTTCATGGTACAGTTAAGTAAAAAATAAATAAAAAACAACAACTGCAAAATACGAACAATGAAAGACTTAGTGACCCTTTATATTTTCTCAAAATATCAGACTCTCAAAGATCAGACATATTTATGTAATTACACTACATATGTGCACTTTTTGTTCAAAGATGGTCTGTAGGATGGCTCTCTACTCTGTCACCCTCTCTGCCTCTCACCCCTCCCCCCTGCAATAATGAGCTTCTCTGTGCCTGACTGAACGCACACACATACTGTAGAGACATTCACCAGAGTGACAGCAGGTTTCTGAGTTATTTTTTTAATTTTCTTTAATTCATTGAAGCTTGTATAAAATTAATATTTCCAGCACTTGCTCAGAATGATTAGATCTCTGTGTGAAAAAAGTTTTAAAGAGTTTGGATGCTGCACTTTAAAGATATAAAAAATTAGGGTTATGTTTTTTACTACATCTTTAAAAAATCACCACGTCAACACCGTTCGAGATATCCCAAATCCGCTCGCAATTTAACATCTTCAGAATCTTCTCTTCATGTTAAAAAAGTTTGGTGTGAACAGCTGGTTGTTCTTAGGAGTAGTGTGAATTTGTTTACTACCTGATTTTTCAAAAAATCCACCTTCAAATCAAAATAGCCGGCTTTCTGTTGGTCTTAGCTAATGAGTTTGATTTAGAAAGTTGTCCAGATTGATGAGAACAATATATGTACAGAGTTTGGTGACTGTAGGAAAAACTAACCCCCCAACTTTTGTCAAAAGATGGCGCTATAGAGTGCCTGCTCCACGCCCATTTATGACCTTTTGCCAGTGTCTAACTATCATTAATATTGATGTGTGTGTTGAGTTTCATGAAATTCTAAGCATGTTATCTGCCTCGAAAAGACAGGAATGTAATTTTAAAGTTTGACACGTTGCCATGGCAACAGCATTTGATTTATCATCGATCCCTTTACATATTCTTATCGGCCGTGTTTTGACATGATTTTGATGAAGTTTAAAGAAAATCGAGTAAAATTAAGAGGCTGATTTCAAAGCATTTTGAAAATGACACGTTTCCTGCTGCCAGTTGGTGGCGCTATAACTTTGACTCATAATAGTCACATTTATGGAATCGGCATCATACAAGGAACAAACTGGTGAAGTTTCATCAGAATCAGGCAATGTGTGCAACAGTTATTAGACACTTCCTGTTTCTCATTTCTCGCCATAACTTTGTCGCCTTGCCACGGCCAAACCGTTCGAGATATCAAAAATCTCCTCGCAATTTAGCGTCCCCAATGTCTTGAGATCATGCTGACCGAGTTTGGTGACAATCCCATGGAATTCCTGGGAGGAGTACGTTAAATTCCAGAGCATGCGCTTTTTAAACAGCCCTAAATATCTCACTTCCTGTTGCGTGGAGCCCATGACATAGAGTACAAAAGTTGTTCAGCTCGATGAGTTCTATATGTGTACCGAGTTTCATATGAGTATGTGCAAGTATGTGTGCGCAGTACATCAAGTTTTCAAACTGTGTTCCAGGGGGCGCTGTAGAGGCCCTGAACCACGCCCGGGTCCCAGCCTCTGTGGCGTCCGGACGACGGCAGATTCCGACGTGTGTGCAAATTTTCAAGAGTTTTTGAGTATGTTAAGGCCCCCAAAAGTGCCCCAACGGTTGAAAAAAAATAAAAATAAAAAAAACAAAAAAAACAAATAAGAATCCTTAGAAGAACAATAGGGCCTTCGCCCTTTTGGGCTCGGGCCCTAATAATAATAATAATAATAAACGGAGCAGATTCAATAGGGTCCTCACACCATCGGTGCTCGGGCCCTAATAAGAATCCTTAGAAGAACAATAGGGCCTTCGCCCTTTTGGGCTCGGGCCCTAATAATAATAATCCTTAGAAAAACAATAGGGCCTTCGCCCATTCTGGGCTCGGGCCCTAATTAAAGCTGCAAGCAGCGTTGACCGGGCCCTCGCCGTCTGGCTGTCGCCATCCCGATAGCATCAGGAAAACGGTGCCCAGTTGGCACATGCATTCACAGTAACCCTTTGGACTAACCCTTACTGTCTCTCCTCCTCTCTGACTCTTTCTCTTGCCACCCATCCCCCCTCCTTACACTCAGCCACTTACCACACAAACACACACATAGAGTGCAGAGCAGAGTGAGATCAGATATGTTTTTTAATTTTCTTTCATTCGTGGAGTTTTGTATAATTATGAAATGAACTGTGTTTGATCAGAATGAATAGTTATTTGTATGAAAAAAGTTTCAAAGAGTTAGGATGCTGCCCTTTAAATATATAATAAATAATTGAAAATTGAAAATTGAAAATGGAAAATGAAATTCTAGGCACGCTATCTGCCTCAAAAACACAGGAAACAAATATTTGAATGTATTTTGTATTTTTATTTATTTGCCATGGCAACAGCATTTGATGCATCAGAGACGCCTTTACAGACTCTCATCGGCCGTGTTTTTACATCATTCTGATGAAGTTTGAAGAAAATCGAGTACAAACATATTGTTCGTTGTTCGTTCGTGTGTTAGTTCATTAACCATTGTTAACAAAAGAGACCCTATTTTAAATAGTTACCATGTTTTATGATCTACAACCATTTTTAAATATTATTTTAATGATCTATAAGCATCTGTGAAATAATTATAAACAAATATATTAAAAATAAATACATATTAACTTAGTTGATGTATTTGTTTCTCATTCTAATTAAGTGAACTGAGCAGTATAGTGTCATACTTATAAGATTTTTTATTCTATCAGTGAGATTGTATATATGTATATAAATCATATAATTTTTCCTTAGATTAAAAAAAGATTTTAATGCTCTTTAAGCACCTATACAAAATAATTATGTAAAAGTACACTGACAGTACATTATATATCAACTGATTCTATGGATTATTTTCATTCTTATACACTGAGAATGAGCTAAATAGCATTATTGTTCAAACGATTCCTTATCTTATGAGGACCTCTAGTGTTCATCCCTGGTACTAGAGCTTTAATCTGACAATTTATATGACACTTTTAATGTTTTTGGGGCCTCTGAGCATGATAACATTTTGAAACTACACGTATTTCCTAAGAATTTCTTGTTCTTTATATGTAAAAAGTTTTGATGAGTTAGAATAATGCAATTTAAAGATATATGGAAATAACTCTCCATCTTTTTTACTGTTACTTTCATAAATCACCACATCAACACCGTTCAAGATATCCCAAAGCCGTTCACATTTTAACATCTTCAGTATCTTGGCATCATGTTGACAAAGTTTGGTGTGCACTGTCTGATTCTGCTATGAGTGATATGAATTTATTCAGCTATATTTTTCCAAAAATCCACATTCAAATCAAAATAGCTGACTTCCTGTTGGTCGTAGCTAATGGGTGTAAATTTTTTGCAAAAAAAAATCTGGTGATCAAAAAATATTAGGCTTTAGTTAAGATCTGTTAGTTTTATGGACAGTTAGAATGTTTTGTATATGCAGACAAGGGCTTTATGATGGGCCTGATTTGAATTTAGAAAAAAAAAATATTTCTTAAACATGTTTGAAGTTCTTAATAGATTTCACTGTTGCACATTTAGTCTTTTTATTTTTTTACAGTAATGTGCATTTTGCAGTTTGTTTACATGGTGTACATTGGATGCACATATTTATGACTTCTTGTTACAGTATTCATTTAAAATAAAAGTTGTTTAAAATAAACAACTGTGTGCACCCTATTATTAATGTAGATGTGTATTTCAGTAATAAACTTAAGTAGGGGAGTTTTAAGTTACCAGGATTTATATCAAAATAGTGATCCCATGTCTGCAAAACTAACATTTTAAATGAAATATTGATAGCTAATCGATATCGAATCGAATATAATCGAATCGAAACCATAAAAATAACAATCGAATCGAATTGCCAAATTGGTCACAATACCCAGCCCTAATTCACATCCTAATGAATAAACAACCAAGAGTTTAAATATTCCCTTCTATCTCCTCCTCTCTGACTCTCTCTTTCCACCCATCCCCCCTCCCCACTCTCACCCTAACACTCAAAAAACACACACCCACTTACCACGCACACACATAAGTGCAGAGCATAGAGGGATCAGATTTGTTTTTTAATTTTCGTTAATTCATAGATCTTTGTATAATTATGAAATGAACGGTGTCTGATCAGAATGACTAGTAGTCTGTATGAAAAAAGTTTCAAAGACTTTGGATGCTGCACTTTAAAGATATAATAAAATTACGGCTATCTTGTTTTACTCCGATTTCAATCAATCACCACATCAACACCGTTCAAGATATCCTAAATCTGCTCGCAATTTAGAATCTTCAGAATGTTGGCAACATGTCAAAAAAGTTTGGTGTGAATTGGTTGGTTTTCCTGAGAGAAGTATATAAAATTCCACAGCCTGATTTTTCCAAATATCCACATTCAAATCAAAATAGCCGACTTCCTGTTGATCGTAGCTAATGGGTGTAAATTAGAAATGTTTCTGGCTTGATGAGATCAATATATGTACCGAGTTTGGTGACTGTAGGACAAACTAAACCCCCAACTTTTGTCAAAAGGTGGCGCTATGGAGCGCCTGCTCCACGCCCATTTATGGGCTTTTATCAGTGTCTAAATATCATTAATACAGATGTGTGTGTGAAGTTTCATGAAATTCTGAGTATTTTAAGTGGCTTCAAAACACAAAAAGCTAAAGTTAAAGTTTGACACGTTGCCATGGCAACATGATAAAAGTTATCGATAAGGCAATTCACAGATTCTCATTGGCCGTGTTTCAACATTATTGAGATGAAGTTTGAAGCAAATTGAGTAAAATTAAGAGGTTGATTTAAAAGCATTTAGAAAACGTTGCGCTTTGTGTTGCCAGTTGGTGGCGCTATAACTTTGACTCCTAATAGTCACATCTCTGTGATCGGCATCATAAGATGAACAAACTGCTGATGTTTGGTCAAAATCAGACAAAGTGTGTTAAAGTAATTAGACACTTCCTGTTTCTCATTTCTCGCCATAACTTTGTCGCCCCGCCACGGCCAAACCGTTCGAGATATCAAAAATCCCCTGGCAATTTTGCGTCCCCAATGTCTTGAGATCATGCTGACCAAGTTTGGTGGGCATCGGTGGAAAGGTCTAGGAGGAGTATTTCAAATTCCATTGCATGCGCTTTTTAGACATCCCTGAATAGCTGACTTCCTGTTTGGTGAAGCACGGACTGTGAGCACGGAAGTTGGTCGGCCCGATGAGGTCTATATGTGTATGAATTTTGGTGACTGTAGATCAATTGGTGTGCGCTCCAGAGTCCCTCAAAAGTCGCAATTTTTAACGCTGTGCCACGCCCCCCCCCAGGTGACCCCCCCATGTCAAAGTCTGTCCGGCCCTGATGGCCGCAGGTTCCAATGTGTGTGCAAATTTTCAAGAGTTTTCGTGTATGTTAAGGGCCCCAAAATCACCCAAAACATTGAAAAAAAAATAATAATTAAAGCTGCAAGCAGCGATGAACGGGCCCTCGCACACGGGCTCACCGCCGACCGGTGGCTTTAGGAACACAGCAAATGGTGGGTAGTATGCTTTTAATACAGTAAAAATAGGAGAAATATGTCAAAGTCACTTAAATGTGCCAAATTTCCTGCTGCCAGATGGTGGCGATATGCCTATAACTGATTATTGGCATGTAGATGTGTTCAGGCCACCACTTTCATCAAACATATGAAGTTTGGTGCAGATTGACCTTGGTATGCTTGAGTTAGTGAAATTTATGATATATCCTGCTGCCAACAGGTGGCGCTATTATAATATCTGAATATTGGCCTTTAGGTGTCTTCAGGCCAGGACTCTTACCAAACCTGTAAAGTTTGAGGCAGATCGGACATTTTATGGCTGAGTTATAACAACTTCTATGTCCATGGCGAAACATCAAACTTTGACACGCTGCCACAGACACGCCCTTTAACGAAAACTCAAGATCTTCGCAATTTAACATCTCTAAGGCCTCTAGATCAGACTGACCAAATATAATGTTGATATCATTAAATATGTAGGAGGAGTTTGCTACAAGTCATTTCCTGTTGCCAACAGGTGGCGCTGTGATTATAATAGAATATTGGCCTTCAGATGTGTTCAGGCCAGGACTCTTATCTAATATGTGAAGTTTGAGGCAAATCGGACATTTTATGGCTGAGTTATAACAAGTTTTATATCCATGGCGAGACCTCGAAATTTGTCAGGCCGCCACGGACACGCCCTTTACCGAAAACTCAAGATCTTCACAATTTAACATCGCTACGGCCTTTATATTAGACTGACCGATTTTGGTGTTGATCTGAATAAATCTCTAGGAGGAGTTGGTTGTAGAGTACAGCATGACACTTCCTGTTGCTTGCAGGTGGCGCTATGACTATAACTGAATATGGGCATGTAGATGTCTTCAGGTCAGGAGTGTTATCACACATGTGAAGTTTGGGACAGATAGGACATTGTATGCCTGAGTTATAGCAACTTCCTTTTTCATGGCGAAACATCGAAATTTGCGAGGCCGCCACGGACACGCCCTCCGATGAAAACTCTAGATCTTCACAATTTAACGTCACAAAGGGCTTTAGACTAGACTCAGCAAATTTGGCGTTGATCTGAATAAATCTGTAGGAGGAGTTCGTTCAAGTACGACACCTGAAAAAGGCAAAAATGACACAAATTTTGTTGAGAATATTAATATTAACCGACTTCCTGTTGGGTTCCGGATTTTGCTCCAAGAGGCTTTTTTGTAGGTTTTGCTGTGTTACATGTGTGTACCGATTTCCGTGCATGTACGTGAATCACAGCTGAAAGCGCACACCGCTGAACGTCTAAAGGTGGCGCTGTCGAGCCATTTTGCCACACCCACTTCTGAAACCCAAATCAGACGTAAATTTTCGCCAGGTTTGATGTGTGTGCAAAGTTTTGTGAGTTTTCGGGAATGTTTAGGTCCTCTAAAATGCGATTCACTTTGGAGAAGAATAATAATAATAATAATTAAAGCTGCAAGCAGCGATGAACGGGCCCTCGCACCCGGGCTCACCGCCAACCGGTGGTTTTAGGAAAACAGCAAACGGTGGGCAGTATGCTTTTAATACATTAAATGTAGGAAAAACAGAACAAAGTCACTTAAATGTGCCAAACTTCCCGCTGCCAGCTGGTGGCGCTGTGCCTATAACTGTTTATTGGCATGTAGATGTGTTCAGGTCAGCACTTTCATCAAACATATGAAGTTTGGTGCAGATTGACCTTGGTATGTTTGAGTTAGTGCAAGATATGATATATCCTACTGCCAATAGGTGGCGCTATGATAATATCTGAATATTGGCCTTTAGATGCCTTCAGGCCAGGACTCTTACCAAACATGTGAAGTTTGAGGCAGATCGGACATTTTATGGCTGAGTTATAACAACTTCTATGTCCATGGCGAAACATCAAACTTTGTCAGGCCACCAAGGATACGCCCTTTGACGAAAACTCAAGATCTTCACAATTTAACATCTCTAAGGCCTCTAGATCAGACTGAGCAAATATAAAGTTGATATCATTAAATCTCTAGGAGGAGTTTGCTACAAGACATTTCCTGTTGCCAACAGGTGGCGCTGTGATTATAATAGAATATTGGCCTTCAGATGTGTTCAGGCCAGGACTCTTATCGAATATTTGAAGTTTGAGGCAAATCGGACATTTTATGGCTGAGTTATAACAAGTTTTATATCCATGGCGAGACCTCGAAATTTGTCAGGCCGCCACGGACATGCCCTTCAACGAAAACTCAAGATCTTCGCAATTTAACATCACTAAAGCCTTTTGATTAGACTGACCGATTTTGGTGTTGATCTGTATAAATCTCTAGGAGGAGTTTGTTGCAGAGTACAGCATGACACTTCCTGTTGCCAGCAGGTGGCGCTATGACTATAACTGAATATGGACATATAGATGTCATCAAGTCAGGAGTGTTATCACACATGTAAAGTTTGGGGCAGATCGGACATTTTATGCCTGAGTTATAACAACTTCCTTTTTCATGGCGAAGCATCGAAATTTGCCAGGCCGCCATGGACACGCCCTCCGATGAAAACTCTAGATCTTCGCAATTTAACGTCACAAAGGGCTTTAGATTAGACTCAGCAAATTTGGCGTTGATCCGTATAAATCTCTATTAGGAGTTCGTTCAAGTACGAGGCCTGAAAATGGCAAAAATGACACAAAATTTGCTGAGAAAATTAAAAATAACCGACTTCCTGTTGGGTGTCAAATTTTGCTCCAAGAGGCTTTTTTGTAGGTATTGGTGAGCTACATGTGTGTACCGATTTTCGTGCATGTACGTGAATCACAACTGAAAGCGCACACCGCGGAACGTGTAAAGGTGGCGCTATCGAGCCATTTTGCCACACCCACTTCTGCAACCCATATCAGACGTAAATTTTCGCCAGGTCTGATGTGTGTGCGAAGTTTCATGAGTTTTCGGGTATGTCTAAGCCCTCAAAAATGCGATTCATTTTGGAGAAGAATAATAATAATAATAATAATAATAAACGAAGCAGATCCAATAGGGTCCTCACACCATCGGTGCTCGGGCCCTAATAATAATAATAAACGGAGCAGATTCAATAGGGTCCTCACACCATCGGTGCTCGGGCCCTAATAATTAAAGCTGCGAGCAGCGATGAACGGGCCCTCGCACCCGGGCTCACCGCCGACCGGTTGCTTTAGGAAAACAGCAAACGGTGGGCAGTATGCTTTTAATACAGTAAATATATGAGAAATATGTCATAAGTCATTTAAATGTGCCAAACTTCCCATTGGCAGCTGGTGGCGCTATGCCTATAAATGATTATTGGCATGTAGATGTGTTCAGGCCAGCACTATTATCAAACATATGAAGTTTGGTGCAGATTGACCTTGGTATGTTTGAGTTAGTGAAAGATATGATATATCCTGCTGCCAACAAGTGGCGCTATGATAATATCTGAATATTGGCCTTTAGGTGTCTTCAGGCCAGGACTCTTACCAAACCTGTGAAGTTTGAGGCAGATCAGACATTTTATGGCTGAGTTATTACACCTATGTCCATGGCGAAACATCAAACTTTGTCAGGCCGCCACGGACACGCCCTTTAACGAAAACTCAAGATCTTCACAATTTAACATCTCTAAGGCCTCTAGATCAGACTGACCAAATATAATGTTGATTTCATTAAATGTCTAGGAGGAGTTTGCTATAAACCTAATCCCCTGCAAGGACTTCAGATAATGCCAACTGTGAACCAAATGTGAACATTTTCCCTATATTCTGATGATGATGATGATAAGAACATGTAATTCATGATGATAACAAAATGTTATTATTGCTTGCATTACATTCACCACTTCTGCTTAAATCGTTACCTATCTGTACAATTTGTATGTGGATATTGCTTTGCTGGTGACTCCTGTTATAAGACATCACTCTTAAGTGCTACATAACTAAGAATCAATTAGGAAAACGGTGCACAGTTGGCAAATGCATTCACATTAACCCTCTGCTAGTTTGGATTTTAAGTTTACTGAATTGAAAGGGTTACACTTTAAAATCAACACAGAGACACATACACACAATATATAAAATGTTGCCATCCAGTTTCATTTGTTAACATTAACTATATTAGTTAACATGAACAATAATTAAATAGCATTTATTAATGTTAATTAATATTAAGCTAAAAAAAAAGTATTCATATATTGTTTAAAGGTAAATTAGTATCTTTTAGTTTATGTACTGTGAATTAACATGAACATGAACACAGTTCATGTGGGTGTACAGCAATACACAATAAAGTGCTCTATAAACGCTTCATTCTTTCAAAATATCTTTAAAAATCAAGTTGAGTGTTTTAATGGGGCGATATATATATAACTGATCTTCAAATTATGGTTTTCGGATGTTTTGAACAGATAACAGCAAAGTTTGTTTTGTTGTCAAAGTTTGTCTTGAAATTTTTAATTATTATAATTTTATATTCAATAAATAACACTATGAAAATATTGTCTACAATGAAGATAAATCACTCATGCTTAAAAGTTGTATTTTTCTTAATCTTTTGCTATGTGACTGAATAGGACAAGTTCATGGTACAGTTCAGTAAAAATAAATAAAAAACAACAACTGCAAAATACAAACAATGAAAGATTTAATGACCCTTTATATTTTCTCAAAATATCAGACATATTTATGTCGATTACGCTACAGCAATGTGCATCTTCCTCAAAGATGGTCTTAAGCAAAACAGCATGTTCCACTGGTCTCTCTCCCTTACACCCCTCCCCCCTTCAGTCACTCTTCAGTGATTCAATGGTGACTGAACACAGACAGGCACAGGCAGAGTGACAGCAGGTTTCTAATTTCTTTTTTTAATTTTCTTTAATTCATAGAAGCTTGTATAAAATTGATATTTACACCACTTGCTCAGAATGATAAGATCTCTGTGTGAAAAAAGTTTTAAAGAGTTTGGATGCTGCACTTTAAAGATATTAAAAAATTACGGTTATGTTTTTTACTACATCTTTAAAAAATCACCACGTCAACACCGTTCAAGATATCCCAAATCCGCTCGCAATTTAACATCTTCAGAATCTTCTCTTCATGTTAAAAAAGTTTGGTGTGAATACCTTATTTTTCTTAGAAGGAGTGTGAATTTGTTTACAGCCTGATTTTTCCAAAAATCCACATTCAAATCAAAATAGCCGGCTTCCTGTTGGTCTTAGCTAATGAGTTTGATTTAGAAAGTTGTCCAGATTGATGAGAACAATATATGTACAGAGTTTCGTGACTGTAGGAAAAACTAACCCCCCAACTTTTGTCAAAAGATGGCGCTAGAGAGTGCCTGCTCCACGCCCATTTATGACCTTTTGCCAGTGTCTAACTATCATTAATATTGATGCGTGTGTTGAGTTTCATGAAATTCTAAGCATGTTATCTGCCTCGAAAAGACAGGAATCAAATTTTAAAGTTTGACACGTTGCCATGGCAACGGTATTTGATTTATCATCAACCCCTTTACAGATTCTCATCGGCCGTGTTTTGACATTATTTTGATGAAGTTTGAAGAAAATCAAGTAAAATTAAGAGGCTGATTTCAAAGCATTTTGAAAATGACACGTTTCCTGCTGCCAGTTGGTGGCGCTATAACTTTGACTCATAATAGTCACATTTATGGAATCGGCATCATACAAGGAACAAACTGGTGAAGTTCCATCAGAATCAGGCAATGTGTGCAACAGTTATTAGACACTTCCTGTTTCTCATTTCTCGCCATAACTTTGTCGCCTTGCCACGGCCAAACCGTTCGAGATATCAAAAATCTCCTCGCAATTTAGCGTCCCCAATGTCTTGAGATCATGCTGACCGAGTTTGGTGACAATCCCATGGAATTCCTGGGAGGAGTACGTTAAATTCCAGAGCATGCACTTTTTAAACAGCCCTAAATATCTCACTTCCTGTTGCGTGGAGCCCATGACATAGAGTACAAAAGTTGTTCAGCTCGATGAGTTCTATATGTGTACGGAGTTTCATATCAATACGCGCAAGTATGTGTGCGCAGTACATCAAGTTTTCAAACTGTGTTCCAGGGGGCGCTGTAAATGCCCTGAACCACGCCCGGGTCCCAGCCTCTGTGGCGTCCGGACGACGGCAGATTCCGACGTGTGTGCAAATTTTCAAGAGTTTTTGAGTATGTTAAGGCCCCCAAAAGTGCCCCAACGGTTGAAAAAAAATAAAAAAAAAAAAAAAAATTAAAGCTGCAAGCAGCGATGACCGGGCCCTCGCCGACTGTGCAGTCGCCATCCCGATAGCATCAGGAAAACGGTGCCCGGTTGGCACATGCATTCACAGTAACCCTTTGGAGTAACCCTTACTGTCTCTCCTCCTCTCTGACTCTTTCTCTTACCACCCATCCCCATTCCTTACACTCAGCCACTTACCACACAAACACACACATAGAGTGCAGAGCAGAGTGAGATCAGATATGTTTTTTTTATTTTCTTTCATTCGTGGAGTTTTGTATAAGTATGAAATTAACTGTGTTTGATCAGAATGAATAGTTATTTGTATGAAAAAAGTTTCAAAGAGTTAGGATGCTGCACTTTAAATATATAATAAATCATTGAAAATTGAAAATGGAAAATGAAATTCTAAGCACGCTATCTGCCTCAAAAACACAGGAAACAAATATTTGAATGTATTTTTATTTTTTTATTTGCCATGGCAACGGTATTTAATGCATAAGGGACGCCTTTACAGACTCTCATCGGCCATGTTCTTACATTATTCTGATGAAGTTTGAAGAAAATCGAGTACAAATAAATTGTTCGTTGTTCGTTCGTGTTTGTTAGTTCATTAACCATTGTTAAAAGAGACCCTATTTTAAATAGTAACCATGTTTTATGATCTACAACTATTTTTAAATATTATTTTAATGATCTATAAGCATCTGTAAAATAATTATAAACAAATATATTAAAAATAAATACATATTAACTATTAATTTTTTTGGCCTTTATGTATTTGTTTCTCATTCTAATTAAGTGACCTGAGCAGTATAGTGTCATACTTATAAGATTTTTTGTTCTATCAGTGAGAGTGTATATATGTATATAAATCATATAATTTTTCCTTAAAAGATAAAAAAAAGATTTTAATGCTCTTTAAGCACCTATACAAAATAATTATGTAAAAGTACATTCACAGTACAGTACATATCAGCTGATTCTATGGATTATTGTCATTCTTATACACTGAGAATGAGCTAAATAGCATTAGAGGCAAACGATTCCTTATCTTATGAGGACCTCTAGTGTTCATTCCTGGTATAAGAGCCTTAAAATGACAAACATATATTACACTTTTATAATGTTTTTGGGGCCTCTGAGCATGATAACATATATATTTTCATATATATACTCAGATTCCCTAAGAATGTCTTGTTCTTTATAAGTTAAAAAAGTTTTGATGAGTTAGAATAATGCAATTTAAAGATATATGAAGATTACTCTTAATCTTTTTTACTGTTACTTTCATAAATCACCACATCAACACCATTCAAGATATCCCAAAGCCGTTCACAATTTAGCATCTTCAGTATCTTGGCATCATGTTGACAAAGTTTGGTGTGAGATGTCTGATTCTGCTATGAGTGATATGAATTTATTCACAGCTATATTTAAAATCACAGGAAACAAATGTATAAGTTTGACACGTTGCCATGGCAACAGCGTTTGATGTATCAAGGACCCCTTCACAGATTCTCATCGGCCGTGTTTTGATATTATTCTGATGAAATTTGAAGCAAATTGAGTAAAATTAAGAGGTTGATTTAAAAGCGTTTTGCAAGCAACACACTTCCTGCTGCCAGTTGGTGGCACTATAACTTTGACTCATAATAGTCACATCTCTGTGATCGGTATCATACGACGAACAAACTGCTAAAGTTTGGTCAAAATCAGATAAAGTGTGTCAAAATTATTAGACACTTCCTGTTTCTCATTTCTCGCCATAATTTGTCGCCCTGCCACGGCCAAACCGTTCGAGATACCAAAAATCCCCTGGCAATTTTGCATTCCCAATATTTTGAGATCATGCTGACCGAGTTTGGTGGCCATCGGTGGAAAGGTCTAGGAGGAGTATTTCAAATTCCACAGCTTGATTTTTCCAAAAATCCATATTTAAATAAAAATAGCTGACTTCCTGTTGGTCGTAGCTAATGGGTGTAAATTAGAAAGTTGTCCGGCTTGATGAGTCCAATATATGTACCGAGTTTGGTGACTGTAGGACAAAGTAACCCCCCAACTTTTGTCAAAAGGTGGCGCTATGGAGCGCCTGCTCCACGCCCATTTATGGGCTTTTATCAGTGTTTAACTGTCATTAATACAGATGTGTGTGTTGAGTTTCATGAAATTCTAAGCATTTTAAGTGGCTCAAAAACACAAAAAACTAAAGTTAAAGTTTGACACGTTGCCATGGCAACATGATAAAAGTTATGGATAACGCCCTTCACAGATTCTTATCGGTCGTGTTTTGACATTATTGTGATGAAGTTTGAAGCAAATTGAGTAAAATTAAGAGGCTGAGTTTAAAGCGTTTCAAAAACGTCACGCTTTCTGCTGCCAGTTGGTGGCGCTATAACTTTGACTCATAATAGTCACATCTCTGTGATCGGCATCAGACGATGAACAAACTGCTGAAGTTTGGTCAAAATCAGACAAAGTATGTCAAAGTTATTAGGCACTTCCTGTTTCTCATTTCTCGCCATAAATTTGTCGCCCCGTCACGGTCAAACCGTTCGAGATATCAAAAATCCCCTGGCAATTTTGCGTCCCCAATGTCTTGAGATCATGCTGACCGAGTTTGGTGGCCATCGGTGGAAAGGCCTAGTAGGAGTATTTCAAATTCCATTGCATGCACTTTTTAGACATCCCTGAATAGCCGACTTCCTGTTTGGCGAAGCACGGACTATGAGTGTGAAATTTGTTCGGCCTGATGAGGTCTATATGTGTATGAATTTTGGTGACTGTAGGTCAACCGTTGTGCGCTCCAGAGCCCTTCAAAAGTCGCAATTTTTAACGCTGTGCCATGCCCCCCCCAGGTGACCCCCCCATGTCAAAGTCTGTCCGGCCCTGATGGCCGCAGGTTCCAATGTGTGTGCAAAGTTTCAAGAGTTTTCGTGTATGTTAAGGCCCCCGAAATCCCCCAAAACATTGAAAAAAAAATAATAATAATAATAATAATAATAATTAAAGCTGCAAGCAGCGATGACCGGGCCCTCGCCGTCTGTGCAGTCTCCATCCCGATAGCATCAGGAAAACGGTGCCCAGTTGGCACATGCATACACAGTAACCCTTTGGACTAACCCTTACTGTCTCTCCTCCTGCAGAGCAGAGTGAGATCAGATATATTTTTTTTTCTTTCATTCGTGGAGTTTTGTATAATTATGAAATGAACTGTGTTTGATCAGAATGAATAGTTATTTGTATGAAAAAAGCTTCGAGTTAGGATGCTGCACTTTAAATATCATTGAAAATAAAATCATTGAAAATTGAATAAAAATCATTGAAAATTGAAAATGGAAAATGAAATTCTAAGCACGCTATCTGCCTTAAATATCACAGGAAACAAATATTTTAATGTATTTTTTATTTTTATTTATTTGCCATGGCAACAGCATTTGATGCATCAGGGCTTTTACATTATTCTGATGAAGTTTGAAGAAAATCGAGTACAAATATATTGTTCGTTGTTTGTTCGTTCATTAGCCATTGTTAACAAAAGAGACCCTATTTTAAATAGTTACCATGTTTTATGGTCTACAAGCATTTTTAAATATTATTTTAATAATCTATAAGCATCTGTGAAATAATTATAAACAAATATATAAAAAATAAATACATATTTACTTAGTTGATTTTTTTGGTCTTTTTGTATTTGTTTCTCATTCTAATTAAGTGAACTGAGCAGTATAGTGTCATACTTATAAGATTTTTTGTTCTATCAGTGAGAGTGTATATATGTATTTAAATCATATAACTTTTCCTTAAAAGATAAAAAAAAAGATTTTAATGCTCTTTAAGCACCTATACAAAATAATTATGTATAAGTACACTGACAATACAGTACAAATCAACTGATTCTATGGATTATTGTCATTCTTATACACTGACAATGAGCTAAATAGCATTAGAGGTCAAACGATTCCTTATGTTATGAGGACCTCTAGTGTTCATCCCTGGTATTAGAGCTTTAATCTGACAAATTTATATAACA
The DNA here is from genome assembly GCF_049309525.1 of Garra rufa. NCBI lineage: Eukaryota > Metazoa > Chordata > Actinopteri > Cypriniformes > Cyprinidae > Garra > Garra rufa. Next base: position 40,172,579 of record NC_133376.1, on the reverse strand, counting down.
CTTTTAATGTTTTTGGGGCCTCTGAGCATGATAACATTTTGAAACTACACGTATTTCCTAAGAATTTCTTGTTCTTTATATGTAAAAAGTTTTGATGAGTTAGAATAATGCAATTCAAAGATATATGAAAAAACTCTTCATCTTTTTTATTGTTACTTTCATAAATCACCACATCAACACCGTTCAAGATATCCCAAAGCCGTTCACAATATAGGGAACATTTTCCCAATATTCTGAGGATGACGATAAGAACAAGTAATTCATGATGATAACAAAATGTTATTATTGCTTGCTTTACGTCCACCACTTCTGCTTAAATGTCATCGTTACCTATCTGTTAAATTTTTGTGTGGATATTGCTTTGCAGGTGACACCTGTTATAAGACATCACTTTTAAGCGCTACATAACTAAGAATCAATTAGGAAAACGGTCAAAGTTGGCACATGCATTCACATTAACCCTCAGCCAGTTTGGATTTAAAGTTTGAATTGAAAGGGTAAAATTTTAAAATCAACACACAGACACATACACACTAAATGTACAATTTTACCATCCAGTTTCATTTGTTAACATTAACTATATTAGTTAACATGAACAATAATTAAATAGCATTTAATAATGTTAATTAATATTAACCTAAAAAAGTACTCATATATTGTTTAAAGGTAAATTAGTATCTTTTAACATAGTGTATGTACTGTGAATTAACATGAACATGAACACAGTTCATGTGGGTGTACAGCAATACACAATAAAGTGCTCTATAAACGCTTCATTCTTTAAAGATATCTTTAAAAATCAAGTTGGGTATTGTAATGGGGCGATATATAAATATAACTCATCTTAAAATGGTACAATTTTCAGATGTTTTGAACAGATAACAGCAAAGTTTGTTTTGTTGTCAAAGTTTGTCTTGAAATTGTTAGTGTTTTTTTTATTCAATTTAAAATTTAAATTATGAAAATAAATGTCTATCAATGAAGATAAATCGCTCATGCTAAAAAGTTGTATTTTTCTTAATCTTTTGCTATGTGACTGAATAGGACAAGTTCATGGTATAGTTCAGTAAAAAATAAATAAACAACTGCAATATACAAAGAATGAAAGAGTTTGTGACCCTTTATATTTTCTTAAAGATCAGACTCTCAAAGTTCAGACATATTTATCTAGATTAAACTACAGCAATGTGTAATGTGCAATGAGCATCTTCCTCAAAGATGGTCTGAAGCAAAACAGCATGTTCCACTGGTCTCTCTCCCTTTCACCCCTCCCCCCTTCAGTCACTCTTAGTGTCAACACAGACAGTCAGCCCAGTGACAGCAGGTTACTGAGTTCTTATTTTAATTTTCTTTAATTCATAGAAGCGTGATTAGTTATGATATTACCAGCACTTGCTCATGATGATTAGATCTTTGTGTGAAAAAAGTTTTAAAGAGTTTGGATGCTGCACTTTAAAGATATAAAAAATTAGGGTTATGTTTTTTACTACATCTTTAAAAAATCACCACGTCAACACCGTTCAAGATATCCCAAATCCGCTCGCAATTTAACATCTTCAGAATCTTCTCTTCATGTTAAAAAAGTTTGGTGTGAAAAGCTTTTTTTTCTTAGAAGGAGTGTGAATTTGTTTACAGCCTGATTTTTCAAAAAATCCACATTCAAATCAAAATAGCCGGCTTCCTGTTGGTCTTAGCTAATGAGTTTAATTTAGAAAGTTGTCCAGATTGATGAGAACAATATATGTACAGAGTTTGGTGACTGTAGGAAAAACTAACCCCCCAACTTTTGTCAAAAGATGGCGCTATAGAGTGCCTGCTCCACGCCCATTTATGACATTTTGCCAGTGTCTAACTATCATTAATATTGATGTGTGTGTTGAGTTTCATGAAATTCTAAGCATGTTATCTGCCTCGAAAAGACAGGAATCTAATTTTAAAGTTTGAGACGTTGCCATGGCAACAGCATTTGATTTATCATCGACCCCTTTACATATTCTTATCGGCCGTGTTTTGACATGATTTTGATGAAGTTTAAAGAAAATCAAGTAAAATTAAGAGGCTGATTTCAAAGCATTTTGAAAATGACACGTTTCCTGCTGCCAGTTGGTGGCGCTATAACTATGACTCATAATAGTCACATTTATGGAATCGGCATCATACAACGAACAAACTGGTGAAGTTTCATCAGAATCAGGCAATGTGTACAACAGTTATTAGACACTTCCTGTTTCTCATTTCTCGCCATAACTTTGTCACCTTGCCACGGCCAAACCGTTCGAGATATCAAAAATCCCCTCGCAATTTAGCGTCCCCAATGTCTTGAGATCATGCTGACCGAGTTTGGTGACAATCCTATGGAAACCCTGGGAGGAGTACGTTAAATTCCAGAGCATGCGCTTTTAAAACAGCCCTAAATATCTCACTTCCTGTTGCGTGGAGCCTATGACATAGAGTACAAAAGTTGTTCAGCTCGATGAGTTCTATATGTGTACCGAGTTTCATATCAATACGTGTAAGTATGTGTGCGCAGTACATCAAGTTTTCAAACTGTGTTCCAGGGGGCGCTGTAGAGGCCCTGAACCACGCCCCGGTCCCAGCCTCTGTGGCGTCCGGACGACGGCAGATTCCAACGTGTGTGCAAATTTTCAAGAGTTTTTGAGTATGTTAAGGCCCCCAAAAGTGCCCAAACGGTTGAAAAAAAAGAAAAAAAAAAAAAATAAAAATAAGAACCCTTAGAAGAACAATAGGGCCTTCGCCCTTTTGGGCTCGGGCCCTAATTAAAGCTGCGAGCAGCGATGAACGGGCCCTCGCACCCGGGCTCACCGCCGACCGGTGGCTTCAGGAAAACAGCAAACGGTGGGCAGTATGCTTTTAATACAGTAAATGTAGGAGAAATATGTCAAAGTCACTTAAATGTGCCAAACTTGCCGCTGCCAGCTGGTGGCGCTATGCCTATAACTGATTATTGGCATGTAGATGTGTTCAGGCCAGCACTATTATCAAACATATGAAGTTTGGTGCAGATTGACCTTGGTATGTTTGAGTTAGTGAAATATATGAGATATCCTGCTGCCAACAGGTGGCGCTATGATAATATCTGAATATTGGTCTTTAGGTGTCTTCAGGCCAGGACTCTTACCAAACCTGTGAATTTTGTGGCAGATCAGACATTTTCAGGCTAAGTTATAACCACTTCTATGTCTATGCAGAAACATCAAACTTTGTCAGGCCACCACGGACATGCCCTTTAATGAAAACTCAAGATCTTCACAATTTAACATCTCTAAGGCTTCAAGATCAGACTGACCAAATATAATGTTGATTTAATTAAATGCAATCAATGCAAGGACTTCAGATAATGCCAACTGTGAACCAATATGCTAAATTTTCCCTTTACTCTGATGATGATGATAAGAACATGATTCATGATGATAACAAAATGTTATTATTGCTTGCTTTACGTCCACCACTTCTGCTTAAATGTCATTGTTACCTATCTGTACAAGTTTTGTGTGGATATTGCTTTGCTGGTGACTCCTCCTGTTATAAGACATCACTCTTAAGCGCTACATAACTAAGAATCAATAAGGAAGACGGTGCCCAGTTGGCACATGCATTCACAGTAACCCTCTGCTAGTTTGGATTTTAAGTTTACAGAATTGAAAGGGTTAGACTTTAAAATCAACACACAGACACATACACACAAAATATAAAATGTTGCCATTCAGTTTCATTTGTTAGCATTAACTATATTAGTTAACATGACCAATAAATAAATAGCATTTATTAATGTTAATTAATATAAGGCTAAAAAAGTATTCATATATAGTTTATGTACTGTGAATTAACATGAACATGAACACAGTTCATGTGGGTGTACAGCAATACACAATAAAGTGCTCTATAAACGCTTCATTCTTTCAAAATATCTTTAAAAACAAGTTGAGTATTGAAATGGGGCGATATATATATAATATATATATATATATATATATATATATATATATATATATATATATATATATATATATAAAACTCAACTTAAAATTGTATAATTTTCAGATGTTTTGAACAGATAACAGCAAAGCTTGTTTTGTTGTCCAAGTTTGTCTTGAAATTGTTAATTTAAATTTTATATTCAATAAATAACACTATGAAAATAAATGTCTATCAATGAAGATAAATCGCTAATGCTAAAAGTTTAATTTTTCTTAATCTTTTGCTATGTGACTGAATAGGACAAGTTCATGGTATAGTTCAGTAAAAAAATAAAAAAATAAAAAAACAACAACTGCAAAATACAAACAAATGAAAGACTTAGTGACCCTTTATATTTTCTCAAAATATCAGACTCTCAAAGATCAGACGTATTTATT